>NC_028640.1:54923928-54953980 GCF_001406875.1 Solanum pennellii | reverse complement strand
AGACCCTCTAATGCTCCTTTTGCAACCAGCATCTTCATTCCTTTATCACTCATGTGTCCAAGTCTGTTGTGCCACGGACATGAACCGGAAGCACCTTCAGCAACAACGGCCATGTTTATACACCCTGCAGTGGTGTACAAGGTTCCAGATTTGGTGCCACGAACTACTACCATAGCACCTTTCACGATCTTCCACGAACCTTTCCCGAACTCTGCTGCATATCCCGTGCTATCCAACTGACCAACAGAGATCAGATTTTTCTTGATCCCAAGAATATATCTGACATCCTCCAATGTCCACTGGTTTCCCGAGGTGGTCTTTATGCAAACATCCCCCCTTCCTTCAATCTCTAAGGCTTTATTGTCAGCAAGATATACTTTTCCAAAATTTCCAGATTTGAAATTTTGAAACAACTCCTTGCTTGGAGACGAATGGAAAGATGCACCAGAATCCAAAATCCATGATTCAACCGGGCTGTTCACACTAAGGATTAGAGCATCCCCAATGTCCTCTGCTGAATTTACAGAATCATTGTCATCTCCAAGTTTCTGATTCTGTTTCTTCTTTGGCTTTGTACAGTTCGTCCGCTAGTGCCCTTTTTCTCACAGTTCCAACAAGTCACGTTTGATCTGTTCAGGGATTTTTCTCGATTCTTTGATTTTGATCGACCATGTTGATTTTGGCCTTTCGTCTTACTTCTCCCCCTTCGATCAACGCTGAGAGCACTACCCGATGAATCTCCCACTTCTCGTTTGCGAATACTTTCGCTAAGAACAACATCACGGATTTCATCAAACTTCAGTTTCTCAGATCCACGGGAACTGCTAATCGCAGCAACAACAGTATCCCAAGACTCGGGCAGAGATGACATCAAAATCAACGCCTTAATTTCATCTTCGAAATTAATGTCCACAGAATTGAGTTGACTCACAATCATATTGAACTCGTTTATATGATCAGAAACGGATCCATTCCCAGACATCTGTAAATTGAACAATCTACGCATCAAATATACCTTGTTAATAGCCGATGGTTTTTCATACATGTTTGACAGTGCCTTCAACAGACCGGACGTAGTCTTCTCCTTCACGATGTTGAACGCCACGTTTCTTGACAAAGTCAACCGGATCAACCCTAGAGCCTGGCGATCCTTGAGTTTCCACTTCTCCTCCGTCATGGATTCCGGCTTCACCCCGGTCAACGGTTCGTGAAGATCTTTCTGGTACAGATAATCTTCGATCTGCATCTTCCAGAAACTGAAATCGGATCCATCAAACTTCTCGATTCCAAGCTTCGAACTATCCATCTTCAGTGATCGTGTTGAATCTCCTTAGCTCTGATACCAGTTGTTAGGATCGAATTCACGCACACACACTAGATGAATGAAGAACACAAGAACTTTCAAGAGAAAGAGATGAGAGATCTAGAGAGAGAAAGAGAAAACCCAATATTTTGTGGTAACACCCCGTGAGTAAACTTCCACGGCGGTGAGGTATATTTATATTAATAAATCAGAGTATTTTTTGTTACAGAGAATAAATAGAGAATAAATAGGAAAGCCTAAAATAGAGAATAAATAAAAAAACCTAAAATTAATCAGGCTCCACTACCTAACAAAGATCATATATAGTAGTGTATATGCTTTTAAAAAACAATATTGAAATATAGTTGTGAGCATCCACACTTGGAGATCACAAAATGTGTAATGACTGGGTGTACCTCTTTACGTGAGGTTAGAAATTTGAATTTTATATTTATCTTATATGACTTTTCTTTCTAAAATTAGATAACACTTCCCTGGCTAGTAATTGGTAGCACTTTTGGAATTTTAATTAATTCAATATATATTTTATGTGGTAAAAACTTAAATGTCGAGCCGATAAAATTTATATATTTGATCAGTATTTTGTTAATAGTGAACCTATCGTCTCAAAATCTTGAATAGTCTGCCAAGATTAATATAGATGATACCACAAATAGCTGAAATCTTCTTAAACAGACCAAGATATCTGAGTCTGTAATTTGTTTATTCATTTTTATTATTTTATTTTTAACTAAAATTAATTATATTTGTGATTACAGTATCCCAATTGAAAAGCAAAAAGAAGGTTAAAAAGAAGAAAAACGGAATGCAATTTGCAAGAGAAAGGATTCATTTATCTCATATAATTATTGGTTCAATGATGAAAATCTTGAAAGTGGCTATGGTATAAAGCCATGTGGGGCACCTAATGCTCCACCTCATGGATTCTAACTATTATTTCAATAATAATAATAATAATAATAGCATAATATGTTTTTTTCCCTAAATGAAAAAAATAATTAAAAAGTTTGATTTTTCTTGATCTTTAAAAGATGATGGTTCTTTTTTTAATTTATTTTGTTTTCTGTCCTTCAATATGTAGTGTGGCAAATGTGGGTCTAGCTAGTATTAAGTGTCCCATCTAATAATGCATAATTTCATTCAATCATTCCCAATAGGAAGCTACTATTGCAATTTCAGGTCCTCCTCACATGGCTAATGGCCTCCAACCTTTTTTATTTTTATTAGTTTCCAAGAGGAGAGAAAAAGATCTACTTAATTTATTGACATATCCTATCACACATATCAACCTTTTCAAGAACTTGCATTACTTTTCTGGAAAAAAAAATATATATATATACATTCACTTCATTTAGAATTTTTGAAGTTAGAATTGGAGCTATAGTTGTGTTTGATCATATTTCTTGTGAAAAGAATATTCAGAAATTTATATGAGTTTATTTTTAGTATGATTTATATCCTATTTTCTAAAAATTAAAAAAATATCATTCAACTTGACTAATTTATCTGGAACTTACAATTAAATTTATTTTAAAAGAATGATATTTCAAATAGATAATTACATAATGTCATAAATTAGATTTCATAAACGATGTATACATACTATTGCAAATATTTGTTGACTTTATTTAAATAATTTTAGAGTTATATTTGGTTATAATTTTTACAATTAATATTTGGTTATTTGAGTGTATTTTTCCTTTTTTAAAAAATATAATTTAGATGAGATTATTTTATAATTTTATATGAATTAAAAAATAGGATAGAACTTTTTTTAATAAATATTGGAAAAGTGGAAGTATTCGAATTCAACAAGGTTTGAGGTGTTTCTGAAATTCCAAATACAACTTCGAGTTATATTTAAAATTTTCATAATCAAACATTGTTTTGAAAAAAAAAAGTAAAAAGATTTCATGGGCAAATAGTTATGATTCTAAGAAAATGTCTCAATTATAATAATTAAAAATAATAATCAATTTTAACATTGACAAATTTAAGTTCACAAAATTTTAAAAAGATTAGATATATCTTAATTTGATATCACAAAACTTAAAAACACCACATTATTTGTCAAGTTCGGTACTCTGTCAAATTAAGTCATTTGAATTAAAGAGAGATAGTAATTGTTTTAAAATTTTCTTTGTTCCTATTATTATATTATATTATAATTATATAAATAAATAAGATTCACTTTGCCAGATGGGTCCATGTGATTACCAAGTAAACCTGCAAATTTTGGTCATTTCATTATTTGGAAGAATGCTGTTTTATGGACTCCGACAATCACTAATCTTCTCTATTGTTTTGCATTTAGTTTTCTTATAAATAATTTTATTATATTATATGTAAAAATGTTTAGTTATTTAAAAAGGGGACAAATGAAGAGAGATACATACATACAAATTACAATAATTTTGCATGCCCTAACGTGAAGAGAATCGAAATTATTTTTGCCATTTGGTTATTATTACTTATTTTTATTTTTATTTTTGGATTCCACTTGATTTGGTTCATTTCATATTTGTTTTTCAGTATAATGCATCATTATTTTTGGTCTTGGTGGTTTTAGTCTCTTATTTTTGTCATTTTTTTAGCTTTAATTATCGTTCAATATATATAAATTGCTCGTGTTTAAATTAAAAATCGATTCAAATTAAAAATCAAATTCGATAAATTTTATTAAGGTTTAATCTGATTTGATTCTACATCCTTGAAAATCGATAATATTTTAGTTAACTTTGATTTTTGTTCATATTAGAAAACTAAAAGATAATTTACTCTCTTTTTTTTACATATTAAGAAGTACTATTCATTTTCCATATATTGAATTAATGATATTAAAAGGATGACATAATAAACTTATAATTTTAATTACTTCTATAAAAAGCGTCAAACTCAAACATGAATAAATAAAAATACAAAGGCAATACTTGCTTTACTTTCTCAAATTCAAACATGAATAAATAAAAAAACAAAGGCAATACTTGCTTTACTTTCTCGAATGTATTTGATAGAGGCGGCTCAAGTACAATGGATGCCTAAAGTCAAAATCGACCCGAAGGATTTTAACCTTTTTTTTTTTTAAGAAAAAAGTTAATTATTCTAAAACTCTTTTAAAATGTAAAGTTGTTTATAACTTTTTTTATTTGATTTTTCAAGAAATAATTCATTCTCCGTTAATAATATAATCAATACAGATTTTCTTCTTGAGATATTTACTCTGAATATGTCAAACTTTTTTTAATAATTTTTTCTTCGTTTATATATTTTCTAGGAATAAATATAAATTTTAAAGAAAAACCTGAACTTATTAGTACTAAAAATAAAAAAATAAAAATAACGCCCCTCAAATTTGAGGGGCTTTTTTTTCGGCTTTAAAGTCGGCTCTTACTATTTGATTGAATTAAATGCTTTTTAAAAAGTGTTTTTAATTGCGTGAAAGCTTGAATATGCAAATAGATAAGAAAATTATTTTTTGAAAATAAAATTGATGAAACAACATACATTAGAAAGCGTATAATCATGTTACGTTCTACTTTAGTATATGTTAGTGGTGGAGACACCATCTATATTTATTTTTATTTTATAAACATTGATATATATATGTAAAATACAAACTAAAAATCAATTTGGGATAAACAATAAAGTCATACCCAAAGGCCAAACTCATCCTCACACACAATATTTATTGTAATGATAATAATAGATGAAACACAATGTAGAAAATATTGATAACTAGCATAATTGATTGTTGCTTTAGTTTTGACTCCCAAATAATAATGTTGTTCATCCAAAATAGAAGTAACTAAAAGTATAATTTAAGGGAGAGTAAATTGTTTGGATGATAACCATCTTTTACTTTTAAAATAGAAAGTTATAAGTTTGAGGCATTATAAAAGTAAAAAGGTTTAAATTTCTAAGTACATTTAAAAAAAAAAAACCTAAATAATGATACTTTTATTAACTTAATTTATGTGACGTTTTTCTTTTTAAGAATTAAATAATTTTATTTTAACTGTAAATTTGGTCATGAAATTTTTAAAAATTTTCAAATATAAAATTATATATGCGGAAACTATGTAAAAATAATATTAATCATAATAATTATCAATTTAAAATATTTAAAAGATATGTAAAAATTACGATCAATAATAAATTTATTTAAATCTCAAAACTAAAAATATTACATAAACTGAGACGGAAAATATTAATAGTAATTTTTTTAATGATAAAAGATTCAAAAAAACAAAGCAAAATAGAAACTGTCATTCAGAATTAATGGTTTGACCTTTGATCAATTATGAGACAAATTAATAAAACAAATTGTATGTTTTTTCATAAATTAATCACATTCCTCCCCATGTTTTAATGTCGGATCCATTCTCAATAACTCCAAAACCTTTACAGTCATTATGTACTAATCTATACCTGTTTCAGATCCCAATTCCCAAGATCTCACGAACTCCAAATTTTTATTAATTACAAATTACTTTTTCAATCGATTTTTATTTGTTCATTATATTAAAAGTTTATTTCTATTATCATTATTTATTTTAACAAATCAAGAGATAATTAATCAGTTATTGTTTAATTTATAGTTATTATAAACTATAGTTATTTTTCAATGCATTTTCTAAAATATTAAATTTGTTTTGTAATATCAAATCAATACTGAATAAGTAAAAATTAGAACTAGTAATCCCCCTCCATTAGTGTCTAATCATTACATTCTTACTCTCCTTAAAAAAATGCAAAAAGAAAAACATGCATACAGATAGATATGGGTCCCATTTTTAGTTAATAATGAATGATAACTAACTAATTTAACACACTATTTTTTTTTATCTCTTATCATATAGTATAAGTTATTTTGATCACTTTCATACAAATTTGTTCCAAAGAACCAAAAAGAATGTTGCATAAGTGAGATAATTGAAGACACCAAACCATGAAACAAATTCATCTGTTTTGTTTGTTATTTTTGAGTGTTTTTTTCTTTGTTTCATCAAATAAGGATGAAGTTTCTATATTGTTATCAATAAAATCTAGTCTTGTTGATCCAATGAATCATCTCAAAGATTGGAACTTTTCAAACAATGGAGGTTCTATTCATTGTAAATGGAATGGTGTGTTTTGCAACTCAAAAAGCTATGTAGAGAAGCTTGATTTGTCAAACATGAATCTTAGTGGCAGAGTTTCAGATCAAATTCAAGGACTTCACAGTCTATCTTTGCTTAATCTTTGTTGCAATGACTTCTCCACTTCATTGCCAAAGTCATTAGCTAACCTGACATCTTTGAAGAGCATTGATGTGAGCCAGAACAACTTTGTTGGCAAATTCCCTGATGGTATTGGAATATCTAATCCTGGTTTGAAATATGTCAATGTTTCAAGTAATAACTTTGAGGGGTTTCTCCCTGAGGATCTTGGCAATGCTACGTTGCTCGAAGTCATGGATTTTCGAGGGAGTTTCTTTGAAGGTTCAATCCCTGGATGTTACAAGAATCTGAAGAATCTGAAGTTTCTTGGCTTATCAGGGAATAATCTTTCTGGAGAGATCCCTCGTGAGCTCGGTGAATTGAAGGCTGTGGAGACTATGATTCTTGGATATAATCAGTTTGAAGGTTCAATACCAGCTGAGTTTGGCAATATGAGTAGCCTTAAGTATCTTGACTTGGCTGTTGGCACTTTAAGTGGACAAATTCCAGCTGAGTTAGGTAAGTTGAAGAACCTGACCACAGTGTACTTGTATCATAACAGTTTTGAAGGTAAGATTCCAAATGAAATTGGAAATATGACTTCTTTAGTTTACTTGGATCTTTCTGATAACAAGATCACTGGGGAGATTCCAAATGAGTTAGCAGAATTGAAGAATTTGCAGCTGCTAAATCTCATGTGCAATAACTTAACTGGTCCTGTTCCTACCAAACTTGGTGAGTTGGAAAATCTTGAAATACTTGAACTATGGAAAAATTCATTAAATGGTTCTTTGCCAATGAATCTTGGGAAAAAATCTCCCTTGCAATGGTTAGACGTTTCTTCGAATTTCCTGACAGGTGAGATCCCTTATGGCTTGTGTGATTCTGGCAATCTAACAAAGCTCATACTGTTTAACAATTCCTTCTCTGGATCAATCCCATTAGGCCTGTCTAACTGTTCTTCACTCGTTCGAGTTAGAATCCAAAATAATCTGCTTTCAGGAATGATCCCGGTTGGGTTTGGAACACTTCCTACGCTCCAAAGATTGGAATTGGCTAAAAACAATCTTACTGGTGAAATTCCTGTGGATTTCACTCTCTCCACCACTCTTTCTTTTATTGATGTCTCCTCGAACCACCTTGAATCATCTTTGCCTTCTAGCATTTTGTCCATTCCTAGCCTGCAAACCTTCATAGTCTCCAATAACAATCTTAAAGGCAACATTCCTGACCAATTTCAAGATTGTCCTTCCCTTTCTTTGCTTGATCTTTCAACCAACCATTTCTCGGGGAAAATTCCTCAGAGTATTGCTTCATGTGAAAAGCTGGTGAAGCTTAATCTAAGAAACAACCAATTCAGTGGTGAGATTCCAACTCACATTGCCACATTGCCAACTTTATCTATTCTTGATCTATCAAACAACTCCTTAGTTGGAAAAATACCAATGGACTTTGGTAGCTCTCCAGCTCTAGAAATGCTTAATCTGTCCTACAACAAGCTTGAGGGTCCAGTTCCAAGAAATGGAATACTCATGACTATTAATCCCAATGATCTGATAGGAAATGCTGGTCTTTGTGGTGGCATACTTCCACCATGTTCTCACAGTCTCACCATAACTTCAAATGTGAGAAAGAATCGTGTCAATCACATAATCTTGGGATTCATTGTTGGAATCTCAGTTATCTTAGCTGTTGGGATCATGGTTCTAGCAGGAAGATGGATGTACAATAGATGGTACTTGTGCAACAGCTTTTTCAAGAAATTTCGGTTCAACAAAAACAACTCAGAATGGCCTTGGAGGCTTGTAGCATTCCAGAGGCTTAACTTCACAAGTACTGATATTCTGGCTTGCCTAAAGGAGTCAAATGTGATAGGCATTGGTGGCAATGGAATTGTCTACAAGGCTGAGATTCAGAGGCCACATTCTGTTGTTGCAGTTAAAAAGTTGTGGAGATCAGATGGAGACATTGAAGCAGGAGATGATCTCGTTGCAGAAGTCGATCTTTTAGGGAAGCTTCGTCACAGGAACATAGTTAGGCTACTAGGCTATCTCCACAATGAGACTGATATCATGATGTTATCCGAATACATGCCTAATGGAAATCTTGGAGCTGCTTTACATGGAAAAGAAGCTGGAAAAGTGCTCATAGATTGGTTGTCGAGGTACAACGTTGCCCTTGGTGTTGCTTATGGACTCTCCTATCTTCACCATGATTGTCATCCACCAGTCATACATCGTGACGTCAAGTCAAACAACATTCTCCTAGATTCAGATTTTGAGGCAAGAATTGCAGATTTTGGCTTGGCAAGGATGATGCATCACAAAAATGAGACTGTTTCTATGATAGCAGGATCATATGGCTACATAGCACCAGGTTAGTTACTTTTCCTGATAATGCCACTACCAAGAAAATTCATTTCATTTCATTTCACGTAGTCTCATTTTCCTTTCTCTGTTGTTTTTGTTTTGGCAGAATATGGATACACATTGAAGGTTGATGAGAAGAGTGACATATACAGCTATGGGGTTGTGCTTTTGGAGCTTGTAACAGGAAAAATGCCATTAGATCCTTTCTTCGGAGAGTCGATTGACATTGTCGAATGGGTTAGAAGGAAAGTAAACAACAAGGCATCAGTAGAAGCATTAGATGCTGATGTAGCTGGCCAATGTAAACATGTCCATGAAGAGATGCTTCTTGTCCTAAAGATTGCACTTCTTTGCACTGCCAAGCTTCCCAAAGAAAGACCATCAATGAGAGACATTATAACAATGCTTGGAGAGGCAAAACCAAGAAGGAAAAGTATATGCCAGAATTGGGGTTATGGTACTAGTGCTAACAAAGACAAGTTAATCTTTGCTCATTCACCTGTTATAGGCCTTCTATAGGTACCAAAACTTTATTTTCTTTTTCCACTTCAATATCTAGTATATCTTCATTTTCATTAGTTCAAATGTAAAGAGTTCTTTTCCTTCCTTTTCCTTCTTTACATTCTGTAATTGATATAAGTGAAGAGGAAATTGTCTAGTTTGTTCTTTTAAATGATGGATTCAACAATGTAACTACTTTGGTTGAGAATTCACTTAATAAGGCAATAGACTTCCAACTTGCACATATATTGAGCTATTTGAGGTTTTTTTTATCCCATAAGCCAATGCTTAAGTAATTGAGAAAATTTCAAAAGAATACAATTAGCTAACTTCAAATTACAAAAGTATAGCCCAAAACTTACATGATAAATCTTTAGCCCAAAATACAATCTGATATGCAATATTATACATAAGGTATATAATTATAATTCTATATATACAAAACTTTTTATATTATACAACCAATATACAATATTATACAAAATCACAAAAGCTTTTTATATACTCCTATACAGTATTATACATTAATATACAAAAAATTGACTATATCTTCTTTCTTGAATTCAAGAACTAGATTCATTCAAAAACGCCTCAACAACTACACTAAATCACTCAACATTTCAGATTAGACTCCTCAATACATAGTGGATCTTTTGCAAACTCAAAACGAAGCTTATTTGTGGAAATTCAATTTTCAAACTCTGAAGTTTTGAGATATAACAATTGCTGTTTGTGGAGTTTCTACAAGCTAAATCGACTGCGATAATCATTTTTCTCATGTAAGGACCACCAGAACAGAAAAATAAAAAAAGAAAAACCTATCAAATAGGTATATGCACATATATAAATCGAAAATCGACACTAAATTGAAGCAAAATAAGAATAAGTCAGAGCTAATTATACGAAGAATACAAGCACAATGGCAATGAGATTAACATAAAATTAGGCCTGGGGAAGCTACTCGTTCACATAGGCAGCTTTTAGCATTAAGGCATAGACTACGGTTAAAGTAAATGAATTAGTTGAGTCTTCGAAGTTATCATAATTGTTAGGAAAAATGCACAAATACCCCCTCAACCTATGCCCGAAATCTCAGCGACACATTTATACTATATTAAGTTCTTATTATCCCCTGAACTTATTTTATAAGTAAGTTTCTAACCTTTTTCGGCTTATGTGGCACTGGCTTAAAAAAAAAATCAACTAGCGTTGGGCCAACAAGATAGTGTCACGTAGGCCGAAAAGGGGTAGAAAATTATTAATAAAATAAGTTCTGGGGGTAATACGACCTTAGTATTGTAGAACTGTGTCTCTGAGATTTCGGGCATAGATTGAGGGGGTACTTGTGCATTATCCCTAATTGTTAATGTTGATTTTAAGGATAATCATAAGTACACTCCCCTAAATTATACTCCCCTGTTTCAAAAAAAAATGATCTAGTTTGACTTGCAACGAAGTTTAAGAAAAGATTTTTTTTAAAAATCTTGTGGTTCTAAATTAATGTTATGTCAAATGTACCAAAATGCCCTTAATCTTGTGATCTTAAACATGTCATGTGGAAAGTTAAAGTGTTGCCAAAAAAGGAAAGGGGACATTCTTTTTGAAACAGTCAAAAAGGAAATAGAGACATTCTTTTTGAAACGGAGGGAGTAACCAAAATTTAAGCGCACACCTAAACTTGACTCGGTCCCACAAAAATCCAATTTTTTCGTATTTTCCAATACTTCTACCATGAAACCTTCAACCAAGTAAGAAAACATCACACCACATATTTAACTAAGAGATGATATTACATCTTTTTATCAAGAACTTAAATCCTTAAATTTCAAGAACGAAATTAAGCGGAATAAATCATGATTGGCGTGTGGGTGAAAGAAACCAACACTATGGAAGCTTATATACCTTTGAGGGATTAAACCCATGGAGAAAATCAGCAACTAAACTCAAGAACGTCGATGAACGCCTTAATCCATTCATCTTTTCTCCTTTTTTCTCTTCTCTTCTCTTTTTGAACTCTCAACTAAAATCCTACGCGTATATTAGGATTATAAAACTAAACCTAAAAGGATTAGAACTCTAAAATATTACTACAAAAGAATTAATTCTTATTGTATAAGGAAAGGACCAAAATACCCCTCACTATTTTTGGCTAACTTTCCTTAACTAGACAGCCTAACTTCAAGAGGTTATATCTCGCTCATCCAAACTCTAAACTTATCAAACTCAGCGATGTTGGAAAGATAATCCAAAGATCTTCCTATGGTATCTTGTATCACACCTAACTCATCATGTACTAAGAGTTATGGTCGTTTTGATTTGATCCAAAACTCATACTTAACTTAACTCTCAAAATTTCAGATTTTGCTATTTCCAGCTTAGTTCTTTTTTTGAAACTCTTGGTGTTAAATCTAGTTAACTAACCTTAATACTTAAGAAACTTTTAATTCCTTGGTAAAATATCACTCACTATGATGAACGATTCGAGTCATAGTTTGGAAAAATTTCTGGGGTGTTACAGTAATCTAGTATCTATCAGGGTAGTCTATATATGGCAGCAGCTGATTATGTTGTTGCTGGTGGTGACTATATGTGAGTACGGAAGGAGACTCCCAAAACCTGGTTTTAGAAATCTTTTAGTAAGACTATAGTTCTTATTGCCTTGCGTCGCGTCGCAATGGTGCATATGAGATATGATTGCAAGAGGCAGTGAACTATATTGCAAGCCAGGCAACTTGGTGATAAACTATTGAATGGGAGGGGGAAAATACATCCCACATTCATAAAGAATGATAGGCATGTGAGCTTGTACATGATGGATGTTGCTACTAATGGCTCCAAGACTATTTTGAGGATAAATGTCATTGTGAGTTCTCCGACTGAACCAACGAGTTTTTTTAACGACAACGACTCGGTTGAAAATGAGAACTTGAGTGATCAACCAAATGAGAGCTTTTGTAATCAATCAAATGACAACTTGGGTGATGATTCAATGAAAGGCATGATAATTCATTGGATGTTGAAGATCATCTAGTAGATGCAGAAGATTTCAAACATTTTGAAGAAGATGAGGCAGAGCCGGAATTGAGATCACAACCCAGCCATACTTTCTCAAATGAAACTAATTTTTACATGAATCAAACATTCAGATCCAAGAGTGAGCTACAGTTGTTATTAGCCGAAGGAGCAGCGAGAAAATCTTTGATTTTGCTACAGTGAAGAGTTGTAGTAAATACTTAAAGGTGAAATGTGTGCCTCGTTTTTGTGTGTGGATGTGTTGGGAAAAAATATGAGTGTTCGGATAGATTTTGTATCGACAAATATATTGGCGATCACAGTTACAGTGTTGAACATGCCATCAGCAGCCATAGAAAACTCTCGACCAAAGTTAATTTGTCGCTTTGTATGAATCTTTATCGCGATGGCAAGGATCCAAATGTTATAGAGATTGAGAGGACTGTTTTTTATATTTTTTATTGTAGTCCAAGATATTGGAAATGTTGGAAGGGAGGTGTGACTATCAAGGAAATGGTTTGAGGGACAGTGGAGCACGAATATTCATGCTTATGGGCCTTTTCATATATGTTCGACACTCTTAATGTTGGATCAAGCTATTCCATCATGGTAAGCAAGGATATTCAACGATTTATGTATTACTTCTTAGCTTTTGGTGCTTGCGTTAGAGGATTTTCTTACATGAGAGAGATAATTGTGGTTGGCACTCATTTACATAGTAAATACAAGGGAGTATTGTTGAGTGCCTTTACACAAGATAGGGAGAATCATGTTTATCCAATTGACTTTTGTATCATGGACAAAGAGAAAGAAAAGTTGAAGGATATTGTGGTTGATGAATCAGATTTATATTTTCTTTCATTTAGACACAGGAGAATTGCCAACGGTATTGCAAATGCTCATCACGGATATTGCATGATGCACCTCGCTGAAAATCTTTAGGTCAATCACCAAAGTGGAGATTCTCTCTATTTATGCTACAATGCAGCAAATACATATTCTTTGGAGGAGTTCAACGATCATTTATTGAAATTCAAGGATAAATTTCCCGAGGCAGCCTTTGTCCTTGAGCATGATATTGATTTTGAAAAATGGAGTAGAGCACATTTCTCAGGCAACAGGTATAATGTGATGACCACAAATATTGTCGAGTCACTTAACACTATGTTGATAGACAAGAGAGTACCCCGTTGCATCCAAATTTAATTCAATTGTTAAGAGATTTGGAGAATTGTGTTGGGAGAGGCATGCATATGTCCTTAAAACAAAGGGTAATGATATGGTGTCGGCCGCCGAAAGAATTACAAGAAAAAAACGATTGAGGGCGACTCCTTATACTTTAAGAACATAAACGGGGATGAAAATCAATTCATCGTGTTCGGTTCAGGTTCTACTTCCACTGTTAACCTATTAGAAAAGTCATGTTCTTGTAGGAAATATGACTTGGTCAAGAGTCGTGCGCTTACGCAATGGATGCTTTGAGATCGAAGCATGGGGATGAGTATGGTATGAGCATCTATGAATATTCTTCACCTTTATATAAAGCTGAAACATACCTCCTTGCATACTCTGGATCTATTAATGTTGTCCCTATCGAATATGAATGGTGTGTGCCAGAAGAATTGCTAAGAGTGAATATTCTTCCACCCATTGTCGACACCAGGCTTGGAAGGAAGAAAAGAAAACGTGTCAAGGGTGTCGGCGAGAATTACAAAAGCAAGGTGAGGAACAAATGTTCAATTTGTAAGAGATTTTGTAACAAGAGAACCACATGTATAAACCACAACAAATCTTAGATAGATTTGACTAATTATCTTTTTTTGTAACTAAGCTACTAGATGTGAAGGTGTTGTTTATTGTGGACCCCAATATTTTGGTCAATGTAATGTCAATTATAGAATTTATTCATGATCTTATATCGATGACATACATTTTGTACACTGTCTATTACTTTTTATTGTGGAATCCACTCGTTGTGTATTAAGGTGTGTATAATTAATTTATAGAAATTTATGGTAATTAAATGATTTTAATGTATGCATTAGAATGTAATTTTTCTCAAGAAATTTATTTTTATATTTTTCCCCACTAAAACTGTGAATTTTCCTCATTAATATTATTTTTAATGTCATAAATTTAAAAAAGGCATGATAAATAACATATGTATAACTAATCAAACTAAAACTAATACAAATAATATACACTTCACCAAATAACACGTTAAAGAATTGTCAAAATATCAGACGTTGACATTGAAAAAGTAGCAATTTCTATTTTGTTATTGCTGTAAAATTTGAATAATTGAGTATAGTCATTGTTGATCAAAATATATAGATAATTAAGACAATCAATACTTGTTCATGTACTTGGTGTGTGTTTTAACAACGACATCTACACTTCAACAATAATAAGGTATATACGGGTTGATATCGTTATCCTCAAATGATCTATACTGCACCTACTAGAATATGACGCTTTAATATAGACCGTAGCTACTATAATTTAAAAGGGAGAATGATTAACTAATATTAAAGGGAAAATGTACAAGTACCCCCTCAACCTATGCCCGAAATCGCAGAGACACACTTATATTATACTAAGGTCCTATTAACCCCCTGAACTTACTTTATAAGTAATTTTCTACCCCTTTTCGACCTACGTGGCACTAGCTTGAAAGAAAAAGTCAACCAGCGTTGGGCCCACAAGATAGTTCCACGTAGGACGAAAAGGGGTAAAAAATTATTTAAAAAATAATTTTAGGGGGTTAATAGGACCTTAGTATAGTATAAGTGTGTCTCTGAGAATTCGGGCATAGGTTGAGGGGGTACTTGTGCATTATCCCAATATTAAACTACATAATTGAAATTTATTCAATCAAATAAGTTTAAACAAGTCATTTAAGGGTTCACATATATTCGGAGTGGATATAGATGATGTATGATAAAGCGTTGTAGTTATTCAATCAATATTCTCTCAATTTCTCACATATTACATTGAAGATGGTGGTTCAATAACTACAACTGTTTCTCATACACCATTTATTTCCACCCGCAATGTATGTGGACTTTTAAATGACTTGTTTAAGCTTATTTAATTGAAGAAATCTCAATAATATAGTTTACTGTTAGCTAATCATTCTCCGTTTTAAGTTATACAAGCTACAGTCTATTTTTAAACATCATATTCTAGTAGGTGTATTTGAGGATCACGATATCAACCCGTATATACCTTATTATTGTTGAATTGTAGATGTAGTTGTTACAATATACACCAAGCACATGAACAAGTATCGACTGTCTTAATTATCTATATATTTTGATCAACGGTGACTATACTCAATTATTCAAATTTTACAACGATAACAAAGTACAAGATGGTACTTTTTCAACAGTAACATTTGTTTTTTAAGTATATAAAAAGAAGGATTCATGAACTCCTCCATCTTATTCTTGTTGACACCCACTTATGGACCTCCACAATACAAATTAATAATTGAGCTTCTTAAATTTCAAACGATTTAAAATAATTAGCTTTTATAAAGTTCAAAATATTTTTTAAGTTACTTTTAATTAATCTTATCATTTTTATAACTTTATAATATATATGTTTTATTCCATTTTATATATAATAAATATTCAAAAATCGTCTCAAAAGATTTTGTTTTGTTTAAATATTTTACTAATTAGTTTAGTTATATAATAGTTTATATTTTTAGATTAATTATTTTATAATTAAGTTGATTATTCTATTTCGTTAAGATTAAGACGCTCATTAATTTATTTATATTAATTCATCTTATCTAGTCATTAGCCAAATCATTTAAACCCATTTGGACAAGTTATTTTACAATTTTCGGCAGCCCATTCCATGATTTCCGGTCCACATAATTTCCCATTCTAATCCCAATTCCCATCAGCCCAGTCCAGCTCAGCCCACTAACAATAACAAATAGACCCATCCAAATACAATCAACATAACCAACAACACAATACAACAAACCAAAAATCAGCCCATACCCATAAGTACAGCAGCAATGTGGTGAAGTGGCAAGCACACATTCATCCTTAGCTAGAGGTCTGGAGGTTTGAGTCTTATCGGGTACAAAGTTGATTTTGTCAGGGAGTGTTATTACCCTCCATTGTGAGACTTCTTAACGTGAATCCGAATTTAGTGGAACTCCAATGTGGATACCGGACACCGGTGAAAAATCAAAGCAAAAAATTACTTTCAAACAACTAAATAATGAAATATGATAATTTTGAGACATGACTGAAACATGAAAATTAATGATAAATGAAGAAGTATAATTTACATTTTTGTTATTTTAGTTACTCTCAATCTTGTTAATTTCTATATATGAAAAAACTATTAAGTATCATTCATTTACTAAGGAATTATGAGGGTCAACAATGTGAACAAAACAATATTAAATATGTTTGGACAATTGTAAAGCGAGGTGAGGAGTCCAAGATTTAAGCGTATCATTTGATAAGATAGAGGTTTTTTGAGGACTAACAAATGTTTAAGTGTGGGGTGGTGATATTGTGCATATTTATATGCCCAATTACTACAAACTACCCATCTTTAATGTAAGTTTTAGGACATTCACTAATCTAACTAGCATGTTTGGCTAAGGATTGTGATGATTGCATACTAAAAACATACATGATTAGCGCTTTTGCAGGTGCCTAAGGGAAGTGATCAATTCAAGGAAGGAAAATGAGTTGCAGGTGACTGGTGACGCTAGGAACAAAGCTAGTGCAGCGCCTGGGATCACTGGCGCAACAAGGGCGCGACGCGCCAAGCCATTTGACTGCGAGGCTCAATTTTGGCGGGGCGGCGCGCCATCCTGCCAAGCGGGAATTTGGGTGCAATCCCCACTGTTTTGCGGAGTCTTTAGTGAAAGTTGATTTAAAAAGTATTCCTAATTATAGTATACTTCGGTCATATTGTCCCCAACTATTATAAATAGACCCTTAGTG
This sequence comes from Solanum pennellii, assembly GCF_001406875.1. Lineage (NCBI taxonomy): Eukaryota > Viridiplantae > Streptophyta > Magnoliopsida > Solanales > Solanaceae > Solanum > Solanum pennellii. The sequence goes on along the minus strand of NC_028640.1, from coordinate 54,936,594 downwards.
CTCCATTGTTAAGGTTCAACTTTTTATTGGTGTGCAAGAGCAAGTTTCATCATTTGTACTAGGTTTTGATCTTCTAACTCTTCTATTTTACGAAAATATATAAATAATTGTATTTGTGGTTTTCTATTAGCATGAGTGGCTAAACGTCATAGTTCTGGGGCTGTATTTATGAATCAATTTTTGATTTTTTAAGGCTTTATGAATTAATTATGGGTTGCCATTAGTATTTCTTGAATTTTCATCTAGAAATAAATATATTATCTAATCTTAAAATCGAGAGAGGAAAGGTTAGATAGACCATAGAATATAGAAAGCTCGCTTGACCCATTTGATTGTGGTGATTAGTGTTCAAGAGTGACGCCCCGACGAACAACTTGCTTGGTTACGAAATATGAAGAAATATAAATGCTCGCCAGTTAGTTTATTTATCCCCACTCAAAGATGTAGTTCGATAGCTAACTGGAGTGGGCGACGAAGGTGTGTATCCCGACTCATACAATTAACCCTATAAACCAGCAACTTGACAATTAAAATTAGTTCTAAGCCAATAATATGATAAATGATAATCATCGCATTTTGCAACCCTGGAATTGTATTTTACTTGCTTGAAACATCATCTCAAAGTCATTCACAATTAGTTACTTTTAATTGATGCATAATTAGTAGTAGTTAACAATCATCACAATTTCTGAAATGGTTACTCTTATTTTGTTTATACAACTGAGTGTCGAATATAAGTTGATCATAAGTTCCTTGGAAATGATAACTCATTTCATTAAGAATCTATATTATTTGAGAAACCACGTACACTTGCGTGCAATTGGGAGCAACAATAATCTATTTTTGATATAAACGACAGTATCAAAAGCATTTGTCAAAACTATGGAAGGAACACTTGAATGTGTTAATGAAGCACAAGCTGTCTCAACAATATAATGTTTATGTTCAACACAACCATTTTTTTTCTGGAGTATAAGGACAGGAAGAATGTTGTGTAATATCATCGTCTTTAAATATGAGGTTAATGTCCGATACTCTCCTCCCCAATCTGCTTCAAAGCCCTTAATTGGATGACCAAAGTTATTTTTCACAATTTTTTAATATTGAATAAAAATAAAAATAATCTCATAATTAAATTTAAGAAAATAGATCCAGGTATATTTGCTATAGTGATCAAAGAAAATAACATAATATTTATATCCATCATTCGAAATAACAGGTGATGGACCCCAAACATCCGAACAAATTAAATCTAAAGGACATGTCGCTTGAAAACAAGACTCGACAAATGAAATTTTATGACTGTTGCTAACAGCACAGGTTGGACACAAAATAGAAGACCCACAACTAAATGCAGTAAAAGTATTAAATGGCAAAGCCCAACGAATGGTAGGATAGGATTGAGAGCCAAACACACATGTCAAACACCAAGTGAAACTGCATAAGAAGTTGGTGAAGAAAATGATTTCAATATCGAAAAGGAATACAAACCTTCACCATTCAGTACTTTATGAAGAGTTGCCCTCGTTTCCAAGTCCTTAATCAAAAAATAGTTAGGAAAAACCTCAATGGATATTTAGCTAGAATTAGTAAAAGAACTGATAGATAGTAAATTTTGGATAGCAGTATGAACATGCAGAAGACTATCAAGAACATACGACTTATCAGAAATAGATAGATATCCTTTACCAATATAGAAGATGGAAAATTTGGAAACATTACTTAAGCTAACTTGTTCGAGACCATGATATTTTGAGTGAATTGCAAGGTTGCCAAGATCAGATGTCAGATGATGAGTGGTTCCACTATCCATCAACCAATTTGGTGTCGCTTAGGAAAAGTGCTTGCTAGATTTGAAAAGGGACGTCCAGATACCCAATTTCCATTCATAGTCCCAAGTGACAGACAAACCAGATACAATATTTCTATTCATAGTCCTAAGTGATGGACAAACACATGCAATGTGACCCTTTCCTTCATAATTATGGCAGACAATTTCAAAAATATCAGAGGAAGGTGATGGATTTCTAGAGTAAGTTCCTGAATGAGTTGTGGGAGCAAAATGTTGAATTTGAGATTGTGGTGAACTTCTATGGCCAAAAAAGCATCCACAAACTCGATTAGTACGCCCCCTACCGCATCCACGCTGTGTAGAAATTGAACTTTGTGTGTATTATGTTGTTGGGGCAATAATAGTACCAGTTTCATCACGTTTTAATTGTCTTTCTTCATTCAACAACATACCATAAAGTGCATCAAAGGTAATGTCCCCATGACGCGATTCAAGCAACCTTGTGAAGGGGCGATAGGCACCGCCTAATCTAGCACAAACAAACTCCACGAAGTCATAATTAGTGATTAGCTGCCTCAACTTATAAACAATAGCTTTTGCCCTTTGCACGTAACATTCAATAGTAGCATTATCACGATGCAGGTTGTGTAATTTACCTTAAGTTCTCGAATCAATGGTTTAGACCCAGTGGCATAAGCTGCCACAAGTTTTTCCCAAGCCGCACGAGTTGTTTCTGCTCCGACCAATTAAAGGAGAATGCTTTCTAAAATTGAAGCAACTATCCAACTCAAGACAAGTTGATCTTGACGCACCCAAACCTTATATGCAGGATTTGGTTGATCACCATTCAAAAGATGTGGTGGTATTAGTTAACTATTATCAATATAATGGTTAAGACTACAACCAGAAATCATTGAAAGAAATTGTGTCTTCCAACGCAGGAATTTTGTTGACGTGAGCTTTACAAGCAACTGGTGAGTTAGATTATGAGTAGGAAAATAGTTTCCCATGGTATTTGTTGAAACAACTGAAGTTGTCAAGGTAGAAGTGTTTGTATTACTTTCTCTTATTAGGATAGGTCGTTTAACAAAAAGAAAAAAATGGTTGTTAAAGCAAAATGCTCAGATACTAGGAGTGTGCATCGATCGATTCGGTTCGGTTTTGTGAATTAATGGTTCGATTTATCAGTTTTTGGTTTTTAAATATGTTAAACCAATAACCAAATCAATAAGATATTTTTATGGGTTTCGGTCCTTAATGGTCCGGTTTTCGGTTTAACCAATAAGAAAATACTTATAAAACAAAAAGAAAAGACATAAAGTAACCACAGAAATTATCCCGAATTTTTAAAAGGACACCTAAACTTTGCAACCATCCTATTGCCCCACTAAACAATTTTGAATAGATTTAATTACATCATTTTTCGTCCATCTGACATAGAGAGTGGTGTGCACTCTCTCAAAGAGAGTGACCAACCTAAAATAACCAATATAATTTATCTTTACAAGTATTTATTATAAAATATATTTTCTTATTTTTCTTATTATTTTAACTTTATTTCCTTTTTATTTTTTCTCTTTCTTTATTCTTTCTTTTCAAAAATTCATTGCCATCTCCATTCATTGAAGCTTCTTACTTTCAAAGTCAATATTTTTACCACAACTTCACCTTCCTTTTTATTATTACTATTAGTTTTACTCTATTTAGTTTGAAAATATTATCTAAATATTTCTTACATTTCGAACAATTCGATAAATTCATTAGATTTCAAGATGATCAAGAAGTATCATATAGTTTTTTTTATTCGATTTCAATTAAATTATTTCAATTTTTGAGAAATTAATTTATTCTTTTAAAATTATCATTTCTATATATGAAAATGAGTAGTTGATGATACCTTCAAATTTTTAGATGTTCTTCAATAGATAATTAATTTTGTTATCAATAATTCAATAAAGTATAAATAATAGTATGAATTTTATAAAGAATTTGACCGGAGAAGAAGAAGAAAAAGAAAAGAAAAAAAAATGAAAGTGGGTTTCAATTTTGACATGGGGGGTGGGAGGTGAAGAAAAAAAAGAAAATAGAAGGATGAATCAGTTGAAAGTGGGAGATGGAAGATGAAATGAAATTTAAGATATATCAAAATTAAAATTCAAAAAGTAAGAGAGAGATATAAAGAAAAAAAAAAGATAAATGAAAAATTTTAAATGATTTTTTTGATATTTTTAATTAATTTAACATGTGTCATGTAATGATTGGGGTGTGAATTCACTTGCTTCTTAAAATTTAGGGTTGATCGAAAAATGGTATAATAATATCTGTTCAAAATTGTTTATTGGGGTAGTAGGAAAGTCGCAAAGTTAAGGTGTCTTTATGAAAATCCGAGACAACTTCAATGGGGACTTTATGTCTTTTCTCTAAAACAAATATATAAACTTTTCTAATAAGTTTGACGCGGAAACACAATAATGTAACTTTACAAATTCTCATAAAATAGATTCAATAATAACAAACATGAAAATAACTATACAAGTGTAACACAAAGAGAAATTAAGAAGAATAAGATTCTTACTTTAGATTTTAATGTTTTGTATAATGTGAAATTGTGAACTTAAGTTAAACTGAAAGTTAAAGGACAAATATAGTAACTAGTAAGATATTGAAATTAAGATATAATATTTATATACAAGTAAAAGTAGTAAATTACTAGTCTTAATGAGTTATTGGTTTACCCAATATTAAAAACCAATACTGAATCGATAACCAAATAAACTTTTTTTTACAAAACCATTAAAAAATTATTAACCCAATACCCCAATAACAACAAATCAATAATACTTTTATCAGTTCGATTTATCGGTTAATTCGATTCTTGCACACTCCTATCAGATACAATAAAAGAATTCTTTATTCATGTACCAAATATGTACAAAAATAATGAATATATAAAAAACCAAATAGCGAAGAAACCTACGAGAACTAGGTGTCAAGGAGAATTAGTCTCCTTAGACATCACAAACTTACGCACCCTAAGAAGCCTATAGGCTCTAACTGTCAATTTGACACTTAAACTTACCCAATAGTGGTCTTGATGACTTGATCCATTATAGAACTAATGAGTGAACTTCAATTGTCGGTGACGTATAAAATGGACAAATTAACGAATGATGCATGTGTTTTTTAAATAGAAAACCCTCCCTTCCACAACCTATTCTTCTTCTTTCTAAATCTGCTCCTACAACATTTCTCTTGTGATTGAAATTGCAAATTACATAGACAAATGAATTGGTTTATAATTAGTTAAATATTTCTTGCATTCTTCCGTGTTTTAAATGTTGACATCCTTTGAACAGGAGCAACGTCGCGGCGACTCAATTAAAAAAGAAGAATTTCAAAAAATTATAAAAGGTTTAAAAAAAAAAAGTTAAAAGGGGTTAAAAAGTGAAAAGGGGTAAAATGAGTTTAAAATGATTAAAGGGAGTCGCCACCTAATTTTTTAGGAAACCAATTATTAATCTACGAAACCAATTCGATTCTAGGTAAGGGGTTCAAGTTATGCCGAAGGGAAGGGGTTAGGCACCCTTCGAAATCCACAATTGTGGTTCCCGACTGAATTCATTTTTTTCAAATTGAGGAGAATAAAACAATACACAAATATAATAAACATGCAATATACACAATAGAATAAAATAATAATTATCGGCCTAAGGTTTGCCTAACGTCAATATTTACATAATAATGAAATAAAAATATAATTTGAGCTTTTTCGAATGGCTTCAAGGAAGCAAGTTTTGGGTACCTGTAAATACACTTAGTAAAAAAAGTTAGTACCAAATAAATATAAATAAAAATGAATAACTCAAATAATAACTAAAAAATTAAAATCCATCTTATTAACATGGGAGGCCTTGGAAATCGACGGTAATTTCTTCATCGGCCATTTTAACAATTTAACAAACAAGTTATATGAATATAAACTAAAAATTTCCGTCTTTTAAAATGGAAAAGGCCTCTAAACCCGACGGATAGATTTTTCATTGGCCAATTTAACAAATATATTTAATATAACCTGAACATCAACAAAACATAACAAACTTATCGCAAGAGAATATGGAAAACAACAACCAAACTAAAACAACACAATTAAAAATGGAAACAACAATAACGTAATATATAAAAATTAAAAATAACATTATAATAGAATAATAACAAAACTCTGAAAAGTTAAGATAGCAAATAGTTGACTAACAATTTTAAAATAATAATAATAATAAATAAATAAACATCAAACCGTAAAATAATGCTAATATTAAAACTACAATAAACACAAATATTAATTGACTTTTAGAACTACATTAAACTAAAAAAAACAAAACAAGCTACATATAATAAACAGAAAACATAAAAGAGCTGGGAATTAATAAAACAAGGCTAAGAAAAAAATTTACCTTGTTCTGGTCAACGAACCGGGACTACGAGTTTGAAGGAGACGACTCCACCTCCTCAACTCGAAAAACCACAAAAACACTTTAAAATTTTGAACTATGGAACCAAGAATTCTCAAAATTTTATGGGTACTCTTTGGTCTTCCTCTCCAAAATCATCTTCTAAAAATAGTGAATGAAGTGGGTTTATATAGATACCCAAAAATCCTCAAAAAGGATGAAATACCGATGTGGGACTGTTGCAAAATTGAAAATTGTTTGAGAAATGATGTGGAAAAGGCAGATTTTTATTTTTTTTTGTATTTGACTCAAAATGTATTAATTTTAAAACCATCGAACCAAAATTTGGTGTCAACATAAAAAATGAGAGAGATAAGAAAAATTGGAGAATTAAGCCTACCGACAAAAGGGGTGGCTTATTTGCATAAAGAGTTACGTTTATGAAGTTGCATGTGGGTATAGGATGCTGGAGAAACAAGTTTTTATATCTTAAATATAAATATCTCTTCCCATAAACAATTGTAACATGCAATTGATTATAAAATTGAATAGCCTTGACTTTATTTTTGAGAAATCTTAATTTTCTGCCTTAAATAGTCTTGATTGTCTATTATTTTAATACATTTTTTAATGTTACATATTGACTCCTAAAACTACTATTGCAGCATTTGCCATTTGTTGGAGGCTTTAACCTCATATATGTTTTCCCTATACATCATATATGTCGTATCTAACAAAGCAGATGAGGAAAAAATTTACCTGTATCGAGTGTTTATTTAATTAATATAAAATGCACTACAACGTGATTTATTGAAGTAAAATGAACTATAAATTTAAACAAATGGCATGTATGTATTGGTTTGGTGTATACACCCAGTGCGAATAAATTTTACCTAACTGAAGAGATTAATATGTATCTGATAAAATATTTCCTCCTATTCTCTATTGTGTTAGGTTTTATCTTAAATTTTACTTTAGTTATTGGCTCCTGGTTTTACATTAGAATAGCTTGTTGAATCTTGAGATACACTTATATTTGATGCATTTGAATGTTTATTAAATTATCAAATTATTGAGAAGAGAAAAAAATAAAATTACACCACTTTTATTTTTCGAATTTGTTTTTAACTTTTTTTTGCGGTGTTCTTGAAGAGATTATAAGCAAAAATGACAATTTACTATTTTACTTTAAGATCATTTTTTACAAATTTTATTTACACTTTCAAGAAAAATTAATTGTTACGATAATAAAAATAAAAAATCATTATTATTTTATTTTGTTAATTGACAAATATTTTAGTAATTTAAATAATTATTATAGAATAGAAAAATAATAATAATGTTAAAAGTAGGATGAATTAGGCTAAATTTCATAAATATAAATTATTTAAACATAAGGAAAGTAGCAAAACAATTTAAAACAATGTTTAAAAGAAAAAATAGTAAAAAGAAGGTTGAAAAGTTGATAAATTATGATAGGAGCCTTAAACTAACTTAAACGTTCCAGAAAAAAAAATTCAAATATATAAATAAGATTTGATCCTGCAACCTCAGGCTCAAATATTCAACCTTTAACTATCTGCACCACAGAACACTTTTATTTGGATAAATTACTAAACTAACTATTCTCGTTTAATCCCTACTCTTTAATAAAAATATAAAAAAATTTATCTTTTTCTTGTCAGATACTTTATTGTGAAAGAAACCAAACCCATCTTTCTCATCCCCAAAATCTTGTCTTTAATCTTTCCTCATTGCCAAATTAGTTACCGAATTCAAAGCAATTTAATATTAAAACAATTATATCTTTCCCTCTTTTCACTCACACAATCAAATCAGTTATAATATTAATTAAGATTTGAATTTCAAGAGATTTTTCTCTCCAATAAACTAATTTATGATTTGTAGATATTTTCATCTTCTTCAATTTTCTTCTTCGTTTTTTCTTGTTTCATCATTTTGTCTAATACATATAAACTCCTTCATGTTGGATTGGAATTATCCAAATAGTTACACCTAATAAGAATCAAATCTTTGATTATGATAATCTCCAATGGACAAAAAAAAAATCTTAAAGGTTACATGATCCTTTAACAATGGCAAATCAAAGTTCAGAAAAGGCAAAAGCGAAAAAGGATGTACCCCCAGCAGAAAGCAAAAGTTGAAAAACAACGAAAAAATAAGCAAAAAGGTTACCTACACTATCCAGGGTATGTATTTTGAACCATGTATTTTAGTATATATTTATTTTGTTTTAAATTTATGTCTTCCCCTGTTGAACTATTGAATCCACAATATTCGAGGGGGAATTTGTTCAAGATATTATGCAACACAAAAGCGATGATTTGTAACTATTGAATAATTTTTTCTTTACTTACATATTTGATTTGTTTTATAATGTATCTTTTTCTTTTTTGTAGTGACTGTGAAATATTTTTTGTTGTTTTTATTGAACTTCTGAGCGACGAAATCAGCATCCCATCTAATGATTTTCAAAGTGACTATCTTCGTACAAGTCATGCAACAATGTCATGTATGGTCTCAACAAGGCCAAGACGGGATATGTTAGCGAGAATGATGATCCTACAAGGCCGAAGAATGACTACACCCCACCAATAAAAGTTAATCTTGTCAATTTAGAATAGATTTTTATGTATCGATTCACCGACAGTTCTCTATGATCTATTGTTTTTAAGATACATTAATTAGTGTTTTGAGTATTGCTTCCCTAGATACTACTTCTAAATGTGAAAAGTTTTTATATCGAAAATTGTTTATTTCATTTTTCATTTTGTTTTCAGTATATTTAATATGTTGTTAAGTTTTGTCTCTTTTAACTTATAAGTATAATACATATCACTATAGTAGATATTATATCATTTGCAGATACAAAAATTTTAAAATTTTTATCATGTATATGATACACTATTATTTTCGATATAACAAATTTGTATGTATCACAACACCTGATACTATATTTTTATATTTGATACAAATTAGTTAATTTTTAATATATTAGTACCTTATAACATTATGTCTCTTATAAATTTGGTATAAATGACTACACTTGATACAATATTATAAGTCGATACAAATTTGTCAAAAAACATATTATGTATATGATACACAATTATTATTTATCACGCTTTTAAAATCGCAAATCGATGTGTCTCAGAAAATGTGATACTATATATTTACAATTGTTATAATCCTCTTAATTTGTAATATATTTAGTACCTTTTAGTATTATGTCACTTATCCGATGCAGAATACAACTCTAATCTGGTACATATCACAACATTTGAAACTATATTATCCGATACAAAAATTTTCAAACAATTAAGTATCAGATTTATTATGTTAAACAAATCAATGCAATGTAATAGTATTCTCATTACTTATTAACAGGTACAAATACATTAATTACTTAATCAATACAATGTATATTTCAAAAATAACTTTGTATCAAACACAAAATAATACACGGATAATTAGATCTAAAAAAACAAACTACTCCGAAAAAAGTATTGATCTTGATTTCTCTTTCGGGAAGAAAGTACAAGTTCTAAATTGAGCACTTCTTGTCCACATAGCACACAACAATTTGTGTTTGATGTTAGTTTTTCGTCTGAATCTTTCTTCTTCTTTTTTCCCTTGATCTACTGGGAATTATTTTATATCTTGGTGGCAAGACAACTTCTTTCAAAACACATTTCGGAATCGACCAATCACTTTTGTACGGCGTTGATTTCATTGGAATTGCATAATACACTAATAAATACTTGTAATTATACCAAATAAATTTATTATTTAATGTTTATTGTATCATTCCAAAAAAAAAATTACACTTCAAGATACATTATTATAACTCGCTCAATAGATCATATATACTCTTAGATTATCATACATATTAATGTCCTCATAGTTTTACATGTTTTAAGTACATAAAAAAATGATGCAAAACACATCTGTATCTATCACAATTATCCGTTTCTATTCATTGATACACTAAAAGAGCGAAGATTTCAAACATATATGATACTTTGTAATTATCAACCAATCATACACAAATCTAAACACCTTACACATATAACGAATCACCCAATACATAAGATGCAACCTAATTATGAATATAGTTTGCAAATATCTGTTTATCATGAATAATATAGTAACAAAAAAAATTCAAAAAAACAAAGAAAGTTATATGATTTGTGTATCACAAGATTATTTGTTCACATACCTTTTGTTAGCAGATCTTTCAACTCATCTGCAATGGAGGAAATAAGGTTAACGAATAAAACATTTTCCCCAATCACTATTCCATCACTTCTATATCACTCGTACCTAACATCACTTTCTCATATTCTCAAATTCTTTAACAATATCGAAACATTCATTATGAATCTTTACAAAATTTCGCTACAAATTTTCTTGAATCAAGTTTCTGCAGTTTTTTTGGAAGAACAGGGAGACCTAATTTGAAATTTTAATTTCATTGTTATGTTACCTTTTTGGGATAAACTGATTGACAGAAGCCTTTTTGGGATAGAGTGATGGGTAGGAGAAAGAAACGTACGCTTGATTTGTAGGATTCACTTATATTTTCTGTTTTTAGTTCCTTATTTAGCGCAGTAAATTGATATCAAAAACGTCGAAATTAATGTATCCGCCCTCACAATTATGTATCCAATAGGTATAAAAAAAAAGAAGGAATTTTTGTAATTAAAGAAAGAGTAGTGATAGAATGTAATTTATCTTTTACACTATGTGGGTTGCATAATTTTTACTTTATAAAATAGTTAATTATAAGCCCAATAATATAATATTTAACTGAATTTGGGATTGTTCAAGTTCAACACATTCACAAGATGAATATTGTAACTATTGTATCTATATATTTAATCAGGGGTACTACGGTGGCCATAGCGATACATATATACCTATTGGCAAGAACTATATTACTATGATGTAAGCTCATTATATCTCTTTCTTTGCTCCTTGGTTCACTAACTGATTTGCCAGCGCTTGGAATCTTGGACTCTACGTGCGGATTTCTGGAATTTGTTTACACCCATTTCAACAACATATGTCCACTTTCTACCTTTTGCAAGTGTGCTAATGACTCGATGAAAAAAGTCAAGGAACTGTTTTACCTCGTCATTAACTTGGATCACCACATTAACAACATAAACTTTGAGGCTCAATAGCTAAATACATGACAATTGAATCATAAATTGAGATCATAAAGAGCATACCGTGAGTAGGAAGTGGAATTAATACAACGGATTCAAAAGCATACTTACTTTAGGTATTAAGATTTGTGTATTTAATTGCACAAGGAAAGTGGATTAATGAAATAAAAAACTAATTGGTATTATGAGAGAGACCTCGTCTCTTTTTAGTTTGAGGAACCAGCTAAAGTTGGTAGTCAATTGAGGTCATATCAATGGAGTGTGTCATTCCTCTTTCTTTAGTCGCATTTCCAAAAAAAGAAACTTTTCTTTTTAATTTCAATTTAGATACCAATATGGAAATTAAATTAATCCAATTCGTGGATAATTTTGATTTGAAAAGAAAAAAAACAAAGCAAAAAAGGGAAATTAATTTCAATTCTCGTGTGAATAGCTATATGAAAAGAACCTGGCATGTCTTAAAGACATCAAGGTTGGGGTAAGTGTAGTTTCACCCATTGAATGACCTTCATATGGAGTAGCTTGTTCAGTTTCGAGAGGTGGTGTTTTATAAGCTTAGGTTGTTGGTTTTATGAGTCATTAGGATTGAATTTCGGGCTTAGTTACTTAAATTGGCCTTTGCCACTCTTCGACATTTTGGTGGAACATGTCAATTATCTTGAGGTTGCAATAGTGTACTGGTTATACTCCTAGCTTAAGTTCTAGGATGGTGTAGTTTGATCCAAGAGGGTGTTTGGAGTTCTGGCAAAGCATGTAGGCCCAATACCTTCATTTTTCCGAGCCTTTTTGGGTAGTGAGTTTTTGAAATTTTCAAACTATACTAGGCCGAGGCAAAATGTGCGTGAGATGAAGTCAAAGGAAACCCCGGTAGAGGGTTGGGTAAGATATCTAATAAGATTTGATCCACCTTTTTTATATGATATTAAGGAATCCGTAGGACTTTTTGAAAAATAATTTGGATGAGTAGAACTCCCCATATCAAACTTGGCATGAAGAGTTGGTCCAAAATGTCAAGTTTTGAAGGTGTATTGCAAAATAGGCTAGTTTGGGAGAATTTTTGAATTTCTATCCCATGTCACTCATTATATCGAGTGGTACTCCGCTACAATAGCCAAACTAATTCCCTATATAGCTGGTGTTGACACCCAATTTTATCCAATTCTTCTCTAATTTATTTCCTTGCGCTTTCTAGTAATTAATGATTTACTTTAGTTTATATATATATATATATATA
>NC_028640.1:54914729-54923277 GCF_001406875.1 Solanum pennellii | reverse complement strand
TATATATATATATATATATATATATTACTCTTGTTATCGATATTGTTATTATAGTCGTGTTATCTATCACTTTTATTTCATTCCTTTATCATTTTAGTGTACTTAGTATTGTTTTCGCTTTTGTTCTAATTACAATGATTATCTTTAGTTATTATTAGTTTTACAAATATTTTATCGTTGTATTTTTGTGTGTTGATATATATATATATATATATATAAGAAGGCCCAAATAAATTATAGGGAAAACTACGCGGTCAAGCAAACTTATACTATTAATTACTCATCATAGCTATAGTTTTCTATAATTACCACTTAGACTAACCTTATGCATTAATTACGTGGGCTGACTTCGAGTTTGTATAATTAGTCACGTTTGTATAGGTATAATTCGCCAGGATATACAAATACATATGTATAAAATACAATTATCTAACCTATGTACATATACAGTTCACCTCTCTCCCACTCTCTGCCCTCTCTCGGTTGCCTCTCTCCTCCGTCTCTCAATCTCGCTGGCCTCTTTGCTCCCTCTCCCAATCTCACTTGCCATTCATACAAATGCATATGTATAATATACAATTATATACATATACAATTCACCTCTCTCCCACTCTTTGTCCTCTCTCGCTCGCCTCTCTCCTCCCTTTCCCGATCTCTCTTGTCATATATACAAATACATATGTATAATGTACAATTATCTAACCAATAGACATATATAATTTACATTTCTCCCACTCTTTTCCCCCTCTCTCGCCTCTCTCCGTTCTCTCTCAGTCTCGCTCGCCTCTCTCCTTCATATAACATGTAGCTACAAATTATAATTATCAAACTATAGCTATGGAGATTAAGTAATTATTTTTTAGTGACTATACGTGAAAGTTACCCATAAATTATTTTAAGAGGGAAAAATGCCTTGAAATTTTCTCAAAATAAAGCACAAAGTTCTCTTTGATTTCAGCCCTTTTCTTATGTGAAAATCTGATCAAACTACAGAACTTTTAGCCCCATTTTTAATGTCAAGTCTGCCCAAATAGAACCCATTATGCTACAATACAGTCGCCCACAACTCTTTCACTCAAATAAACCTAATTCCGTTGAAAGTTTATTTGTATTTTTTCAAATGTCTATTTTTAGATCCTGCATGTTTAGGTCAGATGTTTAAATGGGTCTCTAATTTAACTCATCGCCACATGCGTATTCGGTTAGCATATATACGTGTATAAGTTTTCTTCTAAGCTTGAAATAATTGACCTGTGTAAATCTCAAAATATCTTTGTTTGGTTTCATTTTTCATTTACGAAAGTGATTTGTTTTTATAGTTTAAATTGAATAATATTGGGTATTAGTTTTGGTGAGTATATATGTTCTATAATTTAGCTATTTCAAATTTTGTTGGCAAGTCGGTGAGTTTCATTTCGTGTTTGGGATATAGCCTATTTGTTATATAGTTTTATTCATTACTATCTTTATTCACTATCATGAGAAGTTAAATTGTCTTATGGATCTCCATATTCTTTCTTTATTTGCATGAAGCAACATATGGAGTCTTGATGCAAGACTCTCAACACCCACATAATATCTTCCAATTTCATCTCCTTTAAATGTGTCCCACAACGAGAAAAACAAGCGAAGATTGCTTGGAGAACGCCTATGACGTCTTACTCTATTATTATTGTTGTTGTTGTCATTATTATTATTATTATTATTATTATTATTCTCATTTTGTCATTTAGTACAATCATCTATATGATTTTTATGTTATTATATCATATATATTTTTAATTATTAGCTTGTTACAATTTAAAATAATTATTTCTTAAGCAACATTTAAAGACCTCATTTATTAACTTAAGTCTGGTCGGTTAAAGAATGCATTACCCCTTAAGGATTAAAGTCAATTTGAAAGTATATAGGTGTCTTAACTCACCCTTTAATAGTTAGACGACGACTTCTTTAGTTAATTAATTTAGAAATCACTAATGTGTTGTAAACTAATTTGAGCTCGGTTAAAATGGGAAATAACAGCTGGCACTTCCGCTACAGTGTTGCTGGTACAGTGGGATTGACCCTCTATGGTAGGGTAAGTCGTTTGAAATGTAGAAAATTCCCCAAAGTTTTCACTCTTATACAATGAAACATCAGGAAATTGCAGAGAGACTTAAAAGGCAAATTTTATTTGTTTTCCATTTGAATCCTTCATAAAGGTAAGTAAAATACTCCAATTAATTAGTATTTCGAATCTTAGTTCCCAGAATTAGTAGTTGTGACTCTAGGGGTGGGTTTGGCTTGACTTAGGGTGGAAAACCTGGTATAGGAAAGATTATTGAATGTAGAAGCCCTTAAAATTGGTTATAAAATGTAGTTCGTGATTATATTTCCATGATTTTCGAATGTTAACCATAAAATTGGTAGTTCTATGTCACAGACTTAGAGTCTTACTAAAGCTCTGTGCGGCAGTTGACAACTTACTTACGAATCTTTCACGATTTTGTAAGCTCAAGTAAGCCCTTTATGCTAAGATCGCTAAGAGAATGAAAGGAAGACTTATATTGCTTGGAAGAAAGCTTTACAAGTTGTTGGGTTGCTTGTTTCAAGCTTGGATGTCTTGCAAATGAATGACACCCCCTATTTATACTACCTCCTAAGGATCTTAGTGTAAATATTATTTACTTTATAAGTCTCTTCTTATTTAGACTTTAGTCCCTCTATAAAAAAGTCTACACATTCTAGGAATTTTTAAACCTTTCCAAGAAAATATCTAAGTTATTCTAAAGAATATTCTCTAGCCTTCTTGATTAATCTAGAAGGTTTTAGAGTTCTCCGCAAATCTCTCCACAACTCTAGACCCTTTCGCCCCCATTCGGACATAAAATTTAATTGTGATGTGGCTGGACGTGACATCTAGATGAACGAATGGTAGGAAGTCTTGGATTGGGTGGAATGATCATAAAACTGGACTAGGGTTCGAGATTATGACGTAACTAGATATATTTAGGCCATTTGAATTGATTTTGTCCTGTATTTTGTTTATTGATCAACAACAAATTAAGCTTCATAATAAAGGGAAGCCTCAAGTTAAGTAGGATATTGGGGCTTCTAGGTAGGTGACGATTGAATCTTTTTTCCAATTTAAGTTATGTGTAAATGTTAAGTATTTCATTAGTAATGCTTATACAATATGCGATTAGGGAGTTAAAAAGGGATGAAAGTGAAATGATATTTATTGTCAGTCTCATGCAATGAACTCATCTTATATGCTTGTGGTCTTACAAGTGTGGTTGTGGTGTTGTCATTCTTGGTGGGGTCGGATACCACGTCTAGTATACATTATTTAGTTGGCTCGAGTACCATTCTGATACATATTATCAGTTGGCCCAATTACCATGCCAGGTATAAGATATATCTTAGTTGGCTCGGGTACCAAGCCTAGTATAGGTTCTATATTGATTGGCTTTGTTGACACCCAATTTTTAGCCTACGCAATTCATATTAATTATCGAGTTTCTTCGATTTCGAACAATTTGAACTAGTCATCTATGAAAAATCCAAAAACATGTTAAATGTTTTTCCAAATAGTATAGTTAGTTTTTAGAAATAATCATATAACTGTATATGATTTTATATATATTTTTAGTCTTTAATATAAATATTTAGAAAATACCCTTAAAAATAGTTTTTAGCGTAATACATATTTATTTTCTGCAGATGAGCTAATTTTATAATTATCTATAATTAGTTCTCAATTTTAAGTAATTCACGTATGTCTTGATAATTATTTTGTCTTATATATTTAAATTAAGAAGCTCAAATGGCTAATCGATAATTATTCAACTCATTTTAATTTCGGCCGAATTTAACTAATTGATTCAATTTGATTATTCTAAATCTGAGTGGCTATTTATAAAATGAAATGGGTCATTCTCTTAATTCTACCGACCTATACACACATATACATTCATTTACACACTCTTGCATGCTCTTACTCTCAAAAACGGTGCACTTCCTCTTTCTCTTTTCGAACAAATGGTTATAATGATCCTTAATGAATAAGGTTTGAATTATTTTGATCCTTCATATATATCACTTAATTAAAATATTCCTTGATATATGTGATATTTTAGTCCTATACCCTAATTTTTCCTATAAATAACCCATTTTCTTTACTGATTCGGGACACAGTTTTTACCCTTTAAGAAAACACGATTTTCAGTATCCAAAATAACAAGTTTTCATCAAAAGAATAGAGTTTCCTGATAGCTAAAAGAGCCCTCAAAATTTTAAGAGTTTTTAGAGAAAAACATTTCTTTCTTTTCTGTCTCAAATCTCCTTCCTCGTCTAAGTCAAGCTCATGGCGGTGGAAAGCTTTTCAACACAACAGTTGGTGGGTGTCAAGGTTTTGCCTAAGCATTTTAGGTCGAGTGATCAAATCTAGTCAGGAATATTTTTTGTTTTGAAATTTTTAGCGATTTTGCAAGCTTGAATAGATCAATGTCCAAACTACTCTATTTTTTGAGCTTCCGTTTTAAGTGTTTTTGAATTAAAATAGACTTAACGACTCCGTTTTTTAAGTCATAAATAATTTTAAAAAATTATTTTTTAAATCAAAGTCAAAAAATAAAAAAAACCCCTCTTTTCGAGAGATTGCAATATTATATTTTTCCTAGTCTTTCTTGTTCAACTTCACTTTTGTTGTTGCTCGTTGGCCGCTGATGCTATCTCGACGTTGCCACTGTTGCTTGCTGCCGCTGGTGGAGGAGTGATGATCATTCGTCTTTTGGATTAGTTTCATTCTTTCCTTCAGGCTCCATTTGTGATGGCAACCTCGTAAGTTTTCTTTTTTAATTTTTTTTTTAGAATTTTATGCTTTGATTTTGGTATTTGTTGATATGCTATTTTATTTAGCTGATTAAACTCGGATAATAATTTTTCTTAATAATTTTTTATTTTCATATGAAAATTTCAATTCTATGCACTGATTATGAGAGTTATAATTTTATTTGTTTGGTCTTATTAGTTGATTTTATATATTTTTTATGGACATTCAGGATTTGTTCAAAAGACATTAACTTTTATTTATGAGATTCAAACTTTGTTCATTATTGTCTATAGTTATGTTTTTGTTCTTATTGAATATTTAATTTTGGTAAGTTCTGACTAAATATTTAGGAATAATGCTCAAGTACCCCCTCAATCTATGCCCGAAATCTCAGAGACACACTTATACTATACTAAGGTCCTATTACCGCCTGAACTTATTTTATTAATAATTTTTTACCCCTTTTCGACCTACGTGGCACTATCTTGTGGGCCCAATGATGGTTGACTTTTTTTTTAAAACTAGTGCCACGTAGGCTAAAAAGGGTAAAAAATTACTTATAAAATAAGTTCAGGGGGGTAATAGGACCTTAGTATAGTATAAGTGTGTCTCTGGGATTTCAGACATAGGTTGAGGGGGGTACTTGTGCATTTTCCCAAATATTTATTTTACAATTGACTCTCAATATTCAATGAAGAAGTATTTTACACAAGTACATAAATCAACTTTAGCCTCTCAAAGTCATAGTCAATCTAATCAAAAAGAAAATATTAATCATTCAGAAGTGTCATTAGTTCTTCTCAAGAATTTAATTTGAGTTCTTTAAATTTTAATCTTGGTGAAAAAACATTACTATTGAACTATCATCCAAACCAGCGTGATGTTATTAGAAGATCCTTGTCAACCTCGTTTGGCCGGGGGCAGATATACAATGTTTCCATGGGGTTCATCCGAACCCTCTCAGTAAAAAAAATTACACTATATGTATAAGATCGATTTTTTTATGTACGTGTATATATAAAAAATTGAACCACCTAAGCATATAATGAAGGCATAGCCCAACGGTTGATAGGGTTCAACATTACACCTAAGTGGGATTAACAAATATTTCTGGATCAATGCGTCGTTTTAATCATGAATCGCTTGATGATATATATCATAATTGGTTGGAGTATAGTGTTAGTAAAGATGCAGTCTATTGTTTGTCTTGCTATCTATTTAAAGATCATAACACTAATCAAGGAGGAGGAGAGATATTTTCAACTATAGGATTTAAGAGTTGGAAGAAAAAGGGTGGTCTTGACAAACATATTGATCTACCGAATAACATACATAATCAGTCAAAAAAGAATTGTAAAGATTTACTACGAAAATGACGGTCTATTCAATCTGCATTTGAAAGTCAATCTAATCAACTCAAGCATGGATATGATATGCGCTTAAGTGCGTTGGTTGATATAGGAAGACTTATCATAAGTCAGGGATTTGCATTTCGAGGTCATGATGAATCTAAATCATCACTTAGTAGGGGTAACTTTCTTGAAATTCTCTCACGGTATGCCATAGAATGTGATAAAATTCGTGGTTATTTTTGAAACATGCTCCTTCAAATGATCAAATGACTTCTCCAATGAGTCAAAAAGATATTATGAGTGCAAAGATAGAGACAGTTAAAGCTATTCTTGAGGAATTAAATGGTGACTACTTTTCTTTACTAGTTGATGAATCCTTTGATGTGTCACACAAGGAGCAAATGGTCATCGTATTTCGATATATTGATAGAATGAGATTTGTAATGGAGCGACTTATTGACATTGTTCATGTTCAAGATGCTAGTGCTTCATCTTTAAAGAAGGCAATTTTAAATTTACTCGCTCAACATTCTTTGACTCCATCAATTGTGCGTGGACAATGTTATGATGGAGCAAGTAATATGCAAGGTGAGATCAATGGCCTCAAAATGTTTGTTAGATGAGAAAGTAAATCGGCTCATTAAATCCATTGCTTTGCTCATCAACTTTAACTAACTCTTGTTAAGGTCTCTAAAAAGTGATATCAAATATTTTTAATGTATTGAGATCTTCTTTTTAGTGTATGGATAATTTACGAGATTCTCAAAAATCAACAATTAAAGTCGCATTAGATATGGGTGAACTTACATTGGTAGGGGCTTGAATCAACAACTTGGTATTTCAAGAGCTTTTGATACTAATTGGAGATCTCATTATAAATCCTTTAACAATTTTATTATTATGTTTGGATCTATTATTGAGTTTCTTGAATCACTTTCTCTTGATGCATGAAGTATGGATGAAAGAGCCAAGGCAATGGGATATCTTGAAGCTTGTCAAACATTTGAGATTGCATTTATGTTGCATTAGATGAGAGATGTCTTAGCAATCACAAATAAGCTTAATAAATGCTTACAAAAAAAGAGCAAGATATTGCAATTGCCATGCTACTTGTTGAAGTTAAAAAGAGAAGGTTGCAAGTCTTAAGAGATGATGAATGAGATTCTCTTATTGCCAAGGTATCTACATTTTGTATTAAACATGATGTTTTGATACCTAACTTTGACGAGCCATATGTTAGCTCTTTAAGACTACAGCGGAAAATTGCTAACTATACAATCTTACACCATTATCGTGTTGAAGTGTTTTGCAATATCGTTGATTGACAATTTCAAGAACTTAATGATCGTTTTGATGAGGTGACTATCGATTTGCTCCATGGAATTGCTTGTTTGAATCCCATTAACTTATTTTCAAGTTTTGACATAAGTAAAGTAATGAGAATGGCTATATTATATTCAAATGAATTTGATGAATTCAATATGAGTATTCTTGAGAATCAACTTGCAATTTACAGTGTTGATGTTCGTGATGTTGATGAAAGGTTCTCTGGTCTAAATGGGCATTGTGATCTTTTCAAAAGACAAGTTCATACAAAGAAATATTCAAATTATCCTCTTGTATTTCGCTTAGTGAAACTTTTGCTACTTTTACCAGTTGTCACTGCCTCCGTTGAGAGAGCCTT
Source organism: Solanum pennellii (assembly GCF_001406875.1). Lineage (NCBI taxonomy): Eukaryota > Viridiplantae > Streptophyta > Magnoliopsida > Solanales > Solanaceae > Solanum > Solanum pennellii. Next base: position 54,915,425 of record NC_028640.1, on the reverse strand, counting down.
TTCAGTAATGAAGTTTATCAAAAATGACTTGTGGAGTCAAATGAGTGATGATTTTTAAGTGGTAGTTTGATGATTTATTTAGAAAAGGACGTATTTGATAAGAATATAATGATTTTGTTATTAAGACATTTCAAGAAATGAAACCTCGTAGAATACAATTGTAAAAATGTATGTAGTTGCATTTTTAAATGTAAAATTATATGTTTTGATTTGTTTATCCACATGCTTAGTTTCTAACCTCCCGTGAAAGTTGTGTAGTTTTGTAATGTAATGATCCGACCCGTTTATTTATGAATAATATGTAGTTGCATTTTTAAATGTCAACCTCCGTTCATAAATGACCCGACCCGTTTATTTATGGATAATAGTAGTGTGTTTAATTTTTTTGGACCCCCTTGATAAAATTTCTGCCTACGCGCTGCTTTGTGATGATGAAAAAATGTAAAAATATGATTTTGTTTGGTTTTCAACCTTTGCCTTGCCTTACCATCAAGGTCGTCTCAATCCCTAGACCATGAAAGCCACCGCTAAGGGCTCCATATTTTTCGGGGCCTCATTTTTATTTTTATTTGTATTTTACTTATAAATATTATTCTTAAAATAATTATATGCATTGTGAGTGCTATGATTTCTAATGTTTTGTAAGAAACAGTTTGACGAAATCACAAAGTCCCTTGAAATTAGAGTTGATTATAT
>NC_028640.1:54911135-54914405 GCF_001406875.1 Solanum pennellii | reverse complement strand
ATATATATATATATATATGGATAGAGAAATTAGATTAAGTGAACCAATTGAAGCATATGAAAATATTTTTGATTTCTTATTTAGTGGTAAATTGAGATTACTAGATGAAGAGAAATTAAAAAACATTGTTTTAACCTTAAACTTTCTTTAACACGTAATAATTATTTTGATACTAATGATTTAAATTTATTTGTTGAACTAAAAGTGTTAAGAGAAATAATATATGTGAAAGATAATGATGTAATGAAAATACTCAATGAAATAAAAGACTTGATTCTTTGCTAAATATACATATTGTTTATAGAATAATATTAACATTTCTCGTAACGTTGTCTCAGCCCAACGAATTTTTTTGAAACTAAAGTTGATTAAATCTTATTTAAGATCAACAATGTCTCAAGAGAGATTGATTGAATTACCAATATTATCAACTGAAAAGAAATTATTAAAAACATATTTATTATAAAACAATAGTTAATGACTTCACATCTAAAAAAGCTAGAAATTAAAAGTAAATTTTATATAAAAGTATATATGGTGAAAAATATAAAATATTAGGCCCCCTCTCTTGAATTTCACTTAGGATCCCAAATTTATTGAGTCGGCCCTACTTACCATGATTGGTAATTTTACTTAAAGTAAGCCATTTGTTCCTTTTTATCTCAGTAATATGTGAGTATGTAACTTAGAAGTAGATCAATGTTAACTATTATGTTTTATTACTTATCCTCTTAAATTTAGCTAAATCCATTGTTCTATATATTGTTTCTTCACCATGGTTTTCATCTTTCTTTCTTTTTTTGATTTTATAGGTGGTATGATTTAATTAAATTCATTCGAATGTGATGAATGATTTAATACTAGATATTGCTTTCAAGTAATTATGCACTAGATATTTCTTATGTTTACAATATCTCATAAAATTTAAATATAATTAGACCTTGTACTAATCTTTGTCATTTATTTTTCTCGTATGAAACCTCCTTGTGTGAGTCTGTTGGACTCCTCCTTTGCATTTTGTTACTACAAAACTCAACGTCCTCTTATCACGTCTAGGTCTTAATAGAAAAATCTTGAAAGCGAAGATGGTACACGTCTTGGAAGCAAAAATACAGAGATTCAAAAGTAAAAAAAAGTATAAAAGAGATGATATGCAGGCGATATACATCATATATACATATTGAACATATATGTCAAAAAATGGACGGAAAAAGCCCAAAATGCAGTAGAAGGCCCTAGACTCTGGTCCAGGTGGACAACAACTAGGCTCAAGGGCCCAAACTTCCTATATTGTTTAGTTGTTTAATTATTTATTGTAATTTATAGGGATAATGCCCAAGTACCCCCTCATCCTATGCCCGAAATCTCAGAGACACACTTATACTATACTAAGGTCCTATTACCCCCTGAACTTATTTTATTAATAATTTTTTACCCCTTTTTAGCTTACGTGGAACTATCTTGTGGGCCCAGTGATGGTTGACTTTTTTTCGAACTAGTGCCACATAGGCTAAAAGGGGTAGAAAATTACATATAAAATAAGTTCAGGGCGGTAATAGGACCTTAGTATAGTATAAGTGTGTCTTGGGATTTCGGGCATAGGTTGAGGGGGTACTTGAGTATTTTCCCTAATTTATATGAATTTTATCTAGAAAATTTAATTAACTTAGTCGAATTCTCCAACAAATGAATTATTTTCTTTGTGTTGTTTTGTATTAATGAATTCCACTTTATCAACTCTTATGTTCTTTATTATTATTTTTATTAAAGGGATGTGTATTATATTAAATAGACGAAGGTTGATCGTGCGCCCACGGTCCCACCAACAATAGTTCGAAAAATACTTTTGAAGAAATAACTAAAAAAATCGGCACAAAGTAGTTGTTGAAGAACATTTCATACATTGCGCTTATGATTGCATAATTTATACATGTACTTAGAGCTGAGCGTACGATTGGTTCGGTTCGGTTTATAAAATATCGGTTCGGCTTTTTGGTTTTTGGTTTGGCCAAATGTGAAACCAAAACAAACCGAAATAAATTCAGTTTGGCTCGATTATTATAATCTCGGTTTTATTTATTTCGGTTTGGTTTCGATTTAACCAAATTTAATTAACAGATGGACTTTAGTACTTCTTGTCTAACAAATTTATTTCAGACATGTAGGCTTTAATACTTGTTGTCTACACAGCACCACAATACAATACTTGGAGCTTCACTATCTCACTGTATATGCTAATTTGGAGCACAAATTGTTCCAATGTTAAACATAAAGTTACAAGTTAATGATCAACATACAGCTGCCTTTAGCACCAACATTAACATAATCTCAATCTCACATTTTCATGCTTACAGAATAAGAACCTTGGTGCAGCTAACTAATGCATAAATGTATTGAGCATAAACGTATAAGATTAAAAAGACTATCAAAAGTCAAGACAACAACAATAGAAAGTTCAACAAACTTGTGCCCATCCTTAAAATAGAATTAGTTACAAACTAAACTCATCATTATCTAGCTCGTTACAATTTGTAGCAACAAAAAGATTTAGAAAACTAACAAAACATTGTTGCAACCTCCATTACAATAGCTACCAAGTACCAACAGATAGTAACAAAGAAAATAACAAAACATTGATGGGCCTGCAAGAAAATAGAACTCTTTAGACAAATGATCTACATTTCATGATAAAATATATAAATTATCATGCAAGTTATGTAAATAAGTTCTTTACTAACTCGTTACCATACATCACTAGTTGATAGTTGAACTTACAAGCTGCAACTATATATCAATTATACTAGATTCAGTCCCACTACAAGCAAAATCTACAAAAATATGAAAGAATTTGTTAGTTGTTAAGAAACACAAGTAACAAAATTATATTCAATATAGTTAATACAAATATCAAATACTTACCAAGTTCAAGTTGTTCAAGATACTCTAAATCTTCCTCAATATTGATTGAAAAAGGCTCACTTCTAAACCAATCTTGAACACAAATAAGAGATTGTACAATTTTAGGAGTTAATGTGTAACGACCTGTTTAGTCGTTTTGAGCAGCAGATTTTATTTCTGGAAAAACTGTGTGAGTCGACGGAACCCACGACGGACCGTCATGGGTAAGACGGGCCGTCGAGGGGGTCTCGTTCCAAAAGACTTAGACTTCTGAAATTTGGGTACTGAAATCGACTCTCTGAACTTGGCGACGGACCTGCAGGACGAACCGTCGTGGGCACGACGGACCGTCGCAGGTGTCTCGTTCCAGAA
>NC_028640.1:54796598-54910066 GCF_001406875.1 Solanum pennellii | reverse complement strand
TTTGATCATAGATGTTCTTGTGGTGATGACTTCCAGATTTTGGGGAATAATAGATGTTGAATTTTAGAAGTTATTGAATTGTCTTTTTATTAATGAGTTTAAGTCTTCCGCATCGTATTTTGTTCATTATGGTTAAAATGTCAAGGTTTAGATTGGTTGGTTCGCTCACATAGGAGGGTAAGTGTGGGTGCAGGTCGCGGCCCGGTTTTGGGTCGTGACATAATGACTCCTAAAGAGATCAATAACACGACCTCCTATATTGAGTGCACATTATGATGCGACACTTGAAATAGGAATGGCTAAGACATAACGAACCATCTTCGCGAAAATAAGAAATCTCGGCTCATTAACTTTCCACCACATTAATATATCAAAATCATCACTATTTGGCTCAATATCATTAGCAAGATATCTTTCCATTTATTACCTGAACTTCCACTAACTTCTTTATGCTTCTCAAATTGTTGTTTCGTTCTCATTCTTTCTCTATTTACAAAGTTGCCACAACCACTCACACTAGATATACTTGATGAAATGTCATCTGAACATAGCTTTCCCCCAACTTATTAGTCCCTAACTAAAAGATACTTAAACAACATAGACAGAAAAAAAAAGTTCCATAGTAGAGGACCAGAAATACTTTCATGATCAGTCCCTAACTCATTTCGTATTAGAATTTGAATATACATATATATAGATATCTAGATGAAGCTAAAAGCCTAAGACTGAAGAGTTAAGATGAGATATAAGAACATATCAGTGAGGATTGAGCACTAACCTTCGACTTTTGAGTTGCGACTTGCGATCAATGTAATATACCATGGTTTCACGGTAGTTTTATTGCTTTTTCCTTAAGTTTAGTGGGTCCAAAAGCCTTTTTGTACTACTTTTTATTTAAGTTTTTCTTTATTTGCAGGAAATCTGTCTAACAGATGAATGCGGAGGTTTTTGAGCGAGAAATACAGAAAAGTACCACCTACGGAGCTTGTGACGGTTCGTCGTGCCCGTGACGGTCCATAGGTGGCATCGTAGTGCAGCTGCTGAAGGAAGATGGGGAAGTCTAACCAAGTGTGGGGTTACGGACTGCGTGACGGACCGTCGTAGCCATGACGTTCCGTCCTGCTTGTTCGTCATGAAGATCAGAGAAGTAGTCCCAGTACCCAAATTCCAAGAGTTCAAGTGTTTTGAAACAAAGACCCTCGACGGACCGTTGTGCCTGTGACGATTCGTCATACCTGCTGTCGAGGGTAATGAAGAGAGAAGCAGAAGAAATTGCACAAGTATGGGACGACGGATTCCATGACGGTTCGTCGTGACCATGACGATCCGTCGCGAGGTCCGTCGATCCAGTCGCGTTTTGACAGATTTCCAGCAAAATAGAGTCCTTATTTAATTAGGTTTTTTTTTTATAAATAGTTCAAAAAACCTCGTTTTTGAGGTTAGACCCTTGATTATTTTTAGACTCTTGATTTTTGAGCTTTTTTTGTGGATTAAACTTGAGGATTATTGTTACACTTTTGGAGAATCTTTGTTTTTCAATTAATTTCAGTAATTGATTGTTGGTGATTTTTGTTGATTACTCAAGCGAACTTTCAGATTTTACTCTTTCTCATTGAAGTAAGTACATGAATTCTTATATCATATATTTGAATATTGTGATTATGACTATGGGTAACTAAACTCCATAACTAGGGTTGTGGGAACCATAGGCGAATAATGAGGTAAAACCTAACTAAAATAACAATTCTAGAATAGTGTCTTGCATGTATTCATAATTCATTCGCTTAGAAGTCTTTTTAACGGATGACCAACGTTAGAACTCGCCTTAATGCTACTTGCCGGACCAAGGAGGTAGATAATAGGAAAAGAATTATCAACATAGATTTAGTGTATACTATCTAATAGGCTAGTATTGATTGGCACGAGGTAATAACTTAGTCAAATATCGAATACGATGCTTAATATGAGGTAAAGATAAGGGTTAGTATAGCAACACACGTAGCCGGACCAAGGTGCGGAGTGAAATTTTCTAGATGCCGGACCAAGGATTTAGAAATACATAACTTATCACTTTGCATGCAAGATACTAGGAAAGAATTGTTATAGTTAGAATTATCAAGTTATGAACCTGTGGGGAACACGTAAGCCCTAGTTACTTTTATTAATTGATTAAACTCCAACATTTGAAGCTGTTAGTTGTCTCCTTTAATTTCGTTAGTTATTTTCATTTATTTAGAAATAGAAAACCCCACTTTTATAATTTTTGCTTTCCAAGGAAATAATTGACTGAACAATAGTAATAATAGATTAAAGTTAAGTCTAAACTATTATCCTCGTGGGAACGATCCCAACCTCATTAGTAGGGTTATTTACTTGACACGACCGTTTTACTTCTTATTTGAGAAGTAAGTTTGAGCGTATCAAACTTTGAAGCCGCTTCTGGGGAAAGTAGCTTTTAGATTAACTTAAACTTATTTCTATAGTTTAGTTGATATTTTCTTGATTTTACTTTGTTTTATTGTTTTTGATTAATGCAGAACCATCTTCCTTGTATGCCAAATACACGGAGAGGAAGAGAACCCTTGATTTCCTACGATCACGAATTAGAGCGTACACTACGCAATATGAATCGAAACTTGGGAATTAATGATGATGATCCAAACCAGAACATCCCAGCTCCGCTTGATGTTCATGGTCAGTTGTTACCCGATGCTTCGGGTGAACACCAACAGAGGGGACAAAATCCCGCTCCAAGGCCCCAAGAATAATATTGAGGCTATGAAAATATAGCAGACTCCGATGGACCACTTGTCTTACCTCCTCTACCACCAGGCCACACCTTTGTGGTAACTAGTAGCCTGATCCAAATGCTCACTGCCAGATTTTTGTTTTCAGGGCTACCTTATGAGGATCCACATGCCCATATAGCTAACGTTAGGTCAGTGTGTAAAAGCTGTGTAGGGAGTCCTGACTTGGACTTGGATGTAATAGGGCTAAGAGTGTTTCCTCTCTCATTGACGGGAGAGGCTGCTATATGGTTCACTGAGCTCCCTTACAACTCAATTTTCACTTGGAACCAACTAGGGGACGTTTTCTTAGCATGCTACTACCCGGTCTCCAAGAAACTAAACCACAAAGACAGAGTGAACAACTTTGTGGCACTACCAGGAGAGTCAGTTAGTAGTTCTTGGGACAGATTCACCTCATTTTTTAGAAGCGTCCCTAATCACCGTATAGATGATGAGTCACTAAAGGAATACTTTTATCGGGGACAGGATGATAATAATAATGCGGTGTTGGAAACTATAGCAGGTAGATCTTATAGGGAGTGTCCTTATTCTGAGATTGCTGAAAAATTGAGAAAATCTCCCAGAATAATAAAGTTTGGAGTATTAGGAAGTCAGATACCGGGAGAAATACCTTCGCAGTGCACTCCACTCACAACCCAGCCACAGAAGAGATTCGTGAAGAAATGGCTCAGATGAGAACTGAGCTTGGGTTGGTACTAAAACATGTCACCAGGGGTGCAGAAAAGATAAAATTCAGTCAACTACTTGTCGAAACCACCGCCACAAAATGATGAGTGCTATTATGAGGAGGATTCCTATGCGGTAAATGAGCAGAAGGGGGGTTTCCCACCAAGTGCCCAAGGCTCTAATCAGGAGAATTGGCGCCAAGGTCAAGGGAACCAAGGTCGGAACTATAATAACTATAACCATGAGGGTCATTATGTCCGAGATGGAAACTACAACCGCGACAAAAACTTCAACAGGGGTAACTATGGTAATAGAAATGATAGGAATGAGCCCTATGTTCCTCCTCAAAATCGTGAATTTACTCCTAGGGATGGTGGAGGTAGTATGGCGCGAGTTGAGGATATGTTGCATAAAATGATGAGGAGGTTCGATGCTAGTGATGAACACAATAAAGAGTTGAGGAATGATTTAGCGGGTATTGGGCAAAAAGTCGATACACATGCAATATCGATTAAGCAACTTGAGTTACAATTGGCCCAATTATCTGCGACTGTGAACACACGGCAACCGAGCACTCTTCCTAACAACACTGTCCAAAATCTGAAAAATGATGGACATTGTATGGCAATCACTACTCGCGGTGGCAAGCAAACCATTGACCCACCTATGCCGTCTAATGAGAAAAAGGTGACAAAAGATACTGATAAAGTGGTAGATGTTAATGGTGAAGTAGAGGATAACACTGTAAAAGATGCTGAAGTGCCTAAAAAGGTAACTCCCATGCCTAGGCCACCACCCCCATTTCCTCAAAGATTATTGAAAAAGACCGAGGATGGTAAATATCGGCGTTTTATAACAATGTTGAAGCAACTTTCTATCAATGTCCCTTTGGTAGAAGCTTTAGAACAAATGCCCGGTTACGCCAAGTTTATGAAAGATCTGGTTACAAAGAAAAGATCGGTCACTTTTGAGGATGATGATAGAATGCAGCATTGTAGTGCTATTGCTACAAGATCTCTGGTCCAAAAGAAAGAAGATCCGGGTGCGTTCACTATTCCTTGTACAATCGGGCTATTACATTTTGCGAAAGCATTATGTGATCTGGGGGCAAGCATAAATCTCATGCCCCTCTCAATTTATAAAGAGTTGGGTTTGGGTGATCCAAATCCCACTGCAATGCGGCTACTGATGGCTGATCGAACAGTAAAAAGGCCTATAGGGATACTCCACGATGTGCTAGTAAAAGTGGAGTCGTTCATATTTCTGGCTGCTTTTGTTATTCTTGATTGTGAAGTCGATTTTGAAGTGCCCATTATTCTTGGGAGGCCATTCCTTGCTACGGGAAGAGCCTTAGTAGATATGGAAAAGGGGCAGATGAAATTTCGGTTGAACAATGAGGAAATGACCTTTTACATTTGTAGGTCCATGAGGCAGGGTGGTGAGCTCCAATCTGTATCTACTATATCCTACAACATTGGTCAGACATCTGAGACACAAATAGAAGAACGTCTAGGTGTAGAAGCATTAGCGGTAGTGATAATGAATTTTGATAGCGATTGCATTGAAGAGTATGAGTCATTAGTCGCGGCCCTTGATCGAGGTGATGTTCGGTTTAAACCGAAGAAATATGAGTTAGATATGAAGAATCGCGAGGCACACCCGCGAAACCATCTATAGAGGAGGCTCCAAAGTTAGAACTAAAAGCTTTCCCATCTCATCTCAGGTATGAATTCTTAGGAAATGGTGACACTTTGCCGATAATCATTGCATCAGACCTGAATGAACAACAAGTTGAGAGTTTGGTTAAAGTGCTAAAAAGGTTCAAAAGAGTTATTGGGTGGACTATTGCGGACATTATTGGGATCCCTCTTGGTATTTGCTCTCATAAATACAACTCATGCCTGATCATAAGCCAAGTATTGAGCACCAGAGACGCTTCAATCCACCTATGCAAGAGGTAGTGAAGAAGGAAATCATTAAGTGGTTGGATGCCGGAGTAATCTATCCGATCACCGATAGTAGTTGGGTATGCCCTGTTCAGTGTGTACCTAAGAAAGGGGGAATGACTGTGGTCCCTAATGAAAAAAATGAACTTGTTCCAATGAGACCGGTTACCGGATGGAGGGTGTTTATGGATTACCGCAAATTAAATGCATGGACTGAAAAAGACCACTTTCCTATGCTCTTCATGGATCAGATGTTGGATAGACTTGCCGGAAAAGGGTGGTACTGTTTTCTTGATGGATATTCGGGGTATAATCAGATTTCTATTGCACCAGAAGATCAAGAGAAAACCTCTTTTACTTGTCCATATGGGACCTTTGCATTCAAAAAAATGTCGTTTGGGTTGTGCAATGCACCCGCCACATTTCAGAGATGTATGATGTCGATATTTTCCGACATGTTGGAAGATACTGTAGAAGTTTTTATGGATGATTTTTCTATGGTTGGTGATTCATTCGAGCAGTGTTTGAACAATTTATCTGAGGTCCTTAAGAGATGTGAAGACTGGAATTTAGTACTAAATTGGGGAAAATGTCATTTCATGGTGAAAGAAGGTATTGTTTTGGGTCATCGCATTTTAGAAAATGGCATAGAGGTTGATCAAGCTAAAGTCGAGGTAATAGAGAGACTTCCCCCACCTATATGTGTGAAAGGTGTGAGAAGCTTTCTTGGGCATGCAAGTTTTTACCGAAGATTCATCAAAGACTTTTCAAAGATTGCACATCCATTGGGCAAACTGCTGGAGAAAGATTGTAAATTTTGTTTTGTTGAATCATGTCTTAAAGAATTCGGCAAGCTAAAAGAAAAATTGGTGTCTGCACCTATCATTATTTCTCCGGATTGGAACAGTCCATTTGAGGTGATGTGTGATGCTAGTGGGGTTGCTCTTGGTGTTGTATTGGGACAAAGAAAGAACAAAATCCTTCACCCCATTTACAATGCTAGTAAAGCCCTAAATGAAGCTCAGAAGAACTACACAGTGACTGAGCAAGAACTTCTTGCAGTAGTCTTTGCTTTTGAAAAACTTCGCTCCTATTTGCTAGGTACTAGAGTTATAGTGCATACTGACCACTCAGCATTGAGATATTTGATGGCAAAGAAGGATGCGAAACCTAGGTTGATTCGTTGGGTATTACTGCTACAAGAATTTGACTTTGAAGTGATGGATAGAAAAGGAACTGAAAATCAAGTTGCTGATCATTTGTCTCGTCTAGAGGATGAAGCTATGAGAGAGTTAGGGGATAAGACTGACATTGATGATACTTTCCCCGATGCAAGTCTTGGCTGCTTCACAAGACTTGATTCCATGGTTCTCAGATTTTGCGAACTATCTGGCTAGTGATATTCTTCCATCGGACTTGTCTTTCCATCATAGAAAAAAGTTCATGTACTATGTGAAGAAGTTCTTTTGGGATGAACCATACTTACATAGGAGCTGTGCCGACGGGCTTATTCGGCGTTGTGTGCCAGAATGTGAGATGTTGAGTGTGTTAGAAGCATGTCATTCCTCACCCGTTGGTGGACATCACAGCGGTATCTGAACCGCTCATAAGATATTATAATGTGGTTACTATTGGCCTACTCTTCATCAAGATGCTCATGAGTTTGCTAATGCATGTGATCGATGCCAACGAGATGGCGGCATTTCAAGAAAGCAAGAGCTCCCTCTAAACCCCATTCTAGTGATTGAGTTATTTGATGTTGGGGTACTGACTTTATGGGCCCTTTTGTGAGTTCTCATGGAATGAAGTACATTCTAGTAGCGGTTGATTATGTACATTCTCTCGTTTTCGCAACCCAAGGGCAATTATTAGTGATGGGGGCTCCCACTTCTGCAACAGATTGTTCAAGGGGTTATTGGAGAAATATGGGGTTCGCCATAATGTGGCCACTCCTTACAACCCTCAAACTATTGGGCACGTTGAAGTGTCGAATAGGGAGATCAAATAAATATTGTCAAAAACAGTGAATGCTAGTAGAACGGATTGGTCAAAGAGGCTTGATGATGCTCTTTGGGCCTACTGGACAGCGTATAAGACTCCCATAGGTATGTCCCCATACCAATTTGTATATGGGAAAGTTTGTCATCTTTCGGTTGAGTTAGAGCATAAAGCCATGTGGGCTATGAAGAAGTTGAAAATGGATTGGAGCAAAGCTGCAAAACAACGGTTAACTGGGTTGAATGAACTCGATGAATTTCGCCTCAAAGCTTATGAAAGCTCAGCCCTCTACAAAGAAAAGATGAAGAAGTACCATGACCAAAAAATTGAAAAACGAGAGTTTATGGTTGGGGATTTGGTGCTTTTATTCAATTCTAGGTTGCGCTTGTTTTCGGGCAAGCTCAAGTCCAAATGGAATGGTCCTTACTTGGTTACCTAACTATTCCCTCATGGAGCAGTTGAGTTGGAAACTAAGGAGGGTGTGCGGTTCAAGGTGAATGGACAACGCATAAAAATCTATTTCGGGCATGCTGAATCGGCGATTGAAGTGATCGAGGCATACCATATTGATGAAGTCTGAGTAATCAAGTGTCCTCAGTCGTGTCGTGACGTAAATCAGGCGCTTGTTGGGAGGCAACCCAATACTTATAGTTTTTCTTTCTTGTAATGGTAGCATTTTCTACTAATGGGTTTTTAAATTTGCAGGCACATCACCAGGAAATTCTACAGAAAATCACTCTGCAGCAGTCACTGACGGATACATCGACGGACCGTTGTGCCTGTGACGGACCGTCGCATGAATCTGTCGTGCCAGGTACGTCTTTCTGTTATTTTCAAACTAGGGCACACGCAATGGAACTAACGACGAACCATCACAAATGAGACGGACTATTGTCGGGGACTCGTCGCGTCATTAATGAAGCGTACCCGACCCGACCCGGCTGGGGTTTTTTAAAAATTCAACATTTAAAACCCCCTCCCCTTCATTTCACCACATTCCTTCCCTCTTTCTCCCATTTCCCTCCCTTTTCAACTTCCAAAGTCATAACCCCCCTCTCTTACAACCGATCGTTTTCCCCAAATTCTCCAAATTCCTAAAATTCACTATCTACTAGTCGGAGCTGCCGTTGTGGGTCTCTAGTTGATCACCAAGTACCTTCCTCTCTTGTTTTTCTCAAATTCTCAAGTATGTGTCTCTAATTTCTACTCATTTACATTGCATTTTTGTTTATCAATTAGTATTAGCCTAGTTTTTCTTGATAGGTTCATTCTTTAATAAAATTCTGTCTGACCTAGGTTGAGAATCCTCGAAATTGTCGTGTTAAAACTCTAGAAACAGGTGCTTTAGCATTGCTAGTTTACTAGGTAGTTGGGTTAGATAAATGTAGGTTAAAACACTAACAATTCCATTTGGGTCATAGGGGATGAATGGGGCATCCCCAGTTCTGTCGCTGAATGACAGAACGAGACCCCGATGATGGATCGTCGTGCCCACGACGGATCGTCATTGGGTCCGTTCCAATAGCCCCAACACCCCACTGACCAACTTTCTCCAAGTGTCCACCAACGGACACATGCGACGGACCGCCGTTCCCATGACGATCCGTCCTGCACAACCGTTCTGGTTGTCAGAGACCCTGTTCCGAAGGGTCTCTCACTTTTTCTAAGTGTCCTCCAACGGACACATGCGACGGACCGTCATTCCCACGACGGTCCGTCCTGCACAACCGTTCTGGTTGTCAGAGACCCTGTTCCGAAGGGTCTCTCACTTTTTCTAAGTGTCCTCCAACGGACACATGCGACGGACCGCCGTTCCCATGACGATCCGTCCTGCACAACCGTTCTGGTTGTCAGAGACCCTGTTCCGAAGGGTCTCTCACTTTTTCTAAGTGTCCTCCAACGGACACATGCGACGGACCGCCGTTCCCATGACGATCCGTCCTGCACAACCGTTCTGGTTGTCAGAGACCCTGTTCCGAAGGGTCTCTCACTTTTTCTAAGTGTCCTCCAACGGACACATGCGACGGACCGCCGTTCCCATGACGATCCGTCCTGCACAACCGTTCTGGTTGTCAGAGACCCTGTTCCGAAGGGTCTCTCACTTTTTCTAAGTGTCCTCCAACGGACACATGCGACGGACCGCCGTTCCCATGACGATCCGTCCTGCACAACCGTTCTGGTTGTCAGAGACCCTGTTCCGAAGGGTCTCTCACTTTTTCTAAGTGTCCTCCAACGGACACATGCGACGGACCGCCGTTCCCATGACGATCCGTCCTGCACAACCGTTCTGGTTGTCAGAGACCCTGTTCCGAAGGGTCTCTCACTTTTTCTAAGTGTCCTCCAACGGACACATGCGACGGACCGCCGTTCCCATGACGATCCGTCCTGCACAACCGTTCTGGTTGTCAGAGACCCTGTTCCGAAGGGTCTCTCACTTTTTCTAAGTGTCCTCCAACGGACACATGCGACGGACCGCCGTTCCCATGACGATCCGTCCTGCACAACCGTTCTGGTTGTCAGAGACCCTGTTCCGAAGGGTCTCTCACTTTTTCTAAGTGTCCTCCAACGGACACATGCGACGGACCGCCGTTCCCATGACGATCCGTCCTGCACAACCGTTCTGGTTGTCAGAGACCCTGTTCCGAAGGGTCTCTCACTTTTTCTAAGTGTCCTCCAACGGACACATGCGACGGACCGCCGTTCCCATGACGATCCGTCCTGCACAACCGTTCTGGTTGTCAGAGACCCTGTTCCGAAGGGTCTCTCACTTTTTCTAAGTGTCCTCCAACGGACACATGCGACGGACCGCCGTTCCCATGACGATCCGTCCTGCACAACCGTTCTGGTTGTCAGAGACCCTGTTCCGAAGGGTCTCTCACTTTTTCTAAGTGTCCTCCAACGGACACATGCGACGGACCGCCGTTCCCATGACGATCCGTCCTGCACAACCGTTCTGGTTGTCAGAGACCCTGTTCCGAAGGGTCTCTCACTTTTTCTAAGTGTCCTCCAACGGACACATGCGACGGACCGCCGTTCCCATGACGATCCGTCCTGCACAACCGTTCTGGTTGTCAGAGACCCTGTTCCGAAGGGTCTCTCACTTTTTCTAAGTGTCCTCCAACGGACACATGCGACGGACCGCCGTTCCCATGACGATCCGTCCTGCACAACCGTTCTGGTTGTCAGAGACCCTGTTCCGAAGGGTCTCTCACTTTTTCTAAGTGTCCTCCAACGGACACATGCGACGGACCGCCGTTCCCATGACGATCCGTCCTGCACAACCGTTCTGGTTGTCAGAGACCCTGTTCCGAAGGGTCTCTCACTTTTTCTAAGTGTCCTCCAACGGACACATGCGACGGACCGCCGTTCCCATGACGATCCGTCCTGCACAACCGTTCTGGTTGTCAGAGACCCTGTTCCGAAGGGTCTCTCACTTTTTCTAAGTGTCCTCCAACGGACACATGCGACGGACCGCCGTTCCCATGACGATCCGTCCTGCACAACCGTTCTGGTTGTCAGAGACCCTGTTCCGAAGGGTCTCTCACTTTTTCTAAGTGTCCTCCAACGGACACATGCGACGGACCGCCGTTCCCATGACGATCCGTCCTGCACAACCGTTCTGGTTGTCAGAGACCCTGTTCCTAAGGGTCTCTCACTTTTTCCAAGTGTCCTCCAACGGACATCTACGACGGACCGTCATACCCACGACAGTCCGTCCTGAATAACCGTTATGACGGTCAGAGACCCCTCTCTTAAGGGTCTATATACTTTTCCAAGTGTCCTCTACGGACAACTACGATGGACCGTCATACCCTCGAAGGTCCGTCCTGCATGACCGTTATGACGGTCAGAGACCCCTCTTTTAAGGTCTCTATATTTTTTTCAAGAGTCCTCTGATGGATACCTATGACGGACGGATACCTGTGACGGTCCGTCCTGCATATACCGTCATACTTGTCAGAGACTTCCCTTCAGGGTCCTCCATATAAACAGAGTCTAAGTAAGACACGACAGACCCCATGATAGTCCGTCGTACTCACGACGAGCCATCACCAGGTCCGTCGTGTTTCACTGTTACTATAGAAATGTCATTACATCTTAACTCTTTTATTTATTTTGTGTGGCTTTGCTTGTCTTGTTTGCTCCTTTTAGTACTAATATTTATTCTTTACAAGCACTATCTATTATGGCACCAAAACAAGATCGATTCTACGCACGCGGGTGATCGATGTTTGTCGCCCCATCTGCCTGCCTGGTCATTGCTCTGATGATGAGAGTGACCCCGAGTACGTGCCCCCAGGTACTTCCACCCCATCCCGAGCTGCACATGCTATCAAAGCCACACCCAAAAAGGTGGCGTCCGGCGTAGTCACTGCCTCCCAGTCTGATGAGGAGCGCACACTGACCGGCACAACTTCTGGGTCAGCTACTAATGAAGAAGGAGCGTCTGGCTCCTTAGGAGTTTCGTGGTCGGAGGAAGCCTCCAGATCTACTGAGATCCCTGCACCCGCCACCGCTGCACAGTCTACCTCGTCTGATGAGGCTGACAGTTCGGAATCCACACCCGATTCACCGACTCGTGCTCGCACCCCGGTTATCGACCAGCCCAACCGGTGGTGTGTCGACTGGCAGTATCAAGTCTATTCCGATGCAAAGTTCTTGAATGACAAAGGAGTCATGATTCGGACACTTACATTGGAGCGGCGAGTCCTTTTGGGAAGTCTCCCGACGATGCCAGAGATCCACAATCTCTTCACCATACATCGACTGGAGTGGACAGCGCTTCCGTTGGGACGTTATAGTGAAGAATTGGTCCGAGAGTTCTACGCCTCCTACGTAGCGACTCTCCGATCAAAGATTGATAGGCGGGCTGCCCCCGCCAAACAGGCCCCACTGGAGCAGGTCCGAGTACGTGGCATTCAGGTTGATATCTCCTTGCCTGCATCCGTCGGTATCTATACGGCGAGAATGTTGATGCTAACCGGACCCCTCTCACTGCCGAGTTTGACTACCGATGGAAGATTGCCAAAGATGGCCAATTCCTGTGTGAGCCATCGCTGAGAGAGACCACCAAGAGGTGGATGGCCCTGCACTTGTCCGTTGATGGAGAGGGTGCTGACTGGGTGACCGAGCCGAAGGGAGCCATCAAGAAGGCTAACATGACCTTCACGGTGATGTTTTTGTGGTTAATTGTCCTCCACTGCCTTTCCCCCACAGCCGCTGATAATATAGTTACATGGGATCGAGTAGTACTGATGGCGGCGATGATAGCCGGGTTTGAGGTGGATTTTGCTTGGCTTCTACAGGCGGTCATGCATGAGAGGGATTTTAAGGTCACAACTACTTACCCTTTCCCGTGCATGATATTTTCTCTATGCAGGTCCGCAGGTGTGCCTATATGGCACGTTGATCAGCTCAAGACCCCTCTGGGCACTGTTGATATCGGCCTCATCAGGGATGAGGCCAATGAGTTGGCTCCACGCAGAGGGCCCCGTCCAGAGTTGCCTCCACTTGGTGACAATCTGGCTGATACGGTAGCACAGGCCCGCACGGCTACGCAGGCGGCTTCCACTGACACTACCCCGGTCGAGTCTATCCCGGGTAGTAGCACTGCCCGGAGCTCCTCTCGCTCAGCCCCTTTCTCCGCTCTAGTCCCGTTTGCTAGGGTCCAGAAATTAGAGGCACAGATGGCTACACTTCTGCATCACATCCAGCCTTGGATGCAGAGGTCTATTGCTGAGGCAGAAGAGCGCTTGGAGCGGAGAATGGTCCAACACAGAGAGCGGAAGATCGCTAAGGTTCATCAGCGCTTGGACGCTTTTGAGTTGTGGGTGCTAGCCTGACCAGCCCCTCAGGTGGATTTGTCGACCCTTCAGGCTGCGGTCGACAGTCTTCGCACAGACATTGATATGATCTTAGAGGCTAGGGTGCTTGAGTCTGAGGCCCCTTCTGCAGAGCCTGCTGAAGACACAGTGATGGCGGCCCTATTCGCCACATCAGAGATTCCACCACCTTCTCCTCGAGAGCATGCCAAGAGGCGTAGGGGTCGAGAGAAAGATGAAGCTCAAGCACGGAAGAAGGAGCACCGTGAGATGGAGGCTGCGAGGAGAGCCTTGCTTGATGATGAGGAGACGCGTCAGATAAGAGCAGTAAAGTTAGTTGTTGGGGCGTCTAGCTCCAGAAATGTGGAGATAGCGGGAGGCACTGCTGATAGTGTTGTTGATGCTGAGGACACTATTGAGGGTGTCCAGATTACAGAGGTAATGGGTTCCGGGGAACCGGACCCACCAACTTTCTGATCGTCGGCGCTTTGCGCCCAAGGTTTGCTTCACCTACCTCTCTAGTATTTCAATTTTTTTGTGCATTAGGGACAATTGAATGTCTTTTTGTTGGGGGGTGGGGTAAATGGAAAGTGAGTGCTAGGGTGAAGTCTGAGTAGCCCAATTCACTATCCTCTTTTGGGGTTTTCTTGCCTGTGTTCTTTTTCCCTAAGAGACTGATTATTTTTTCTGTTGAACCGACATGTCTATATCTTGTGTACATAGTTTAATTCTGAAGCATGATGGCTAAAATGATATCCTGATAAAATGAAAATGATGCATGACTAGGCATAGTAATTGATAAATGTGT
Source organism: Solanum pennellii (assembly GCF_001406875.1). NCBI lineage: Eukaryota > Viridiplantae > Streptophyta > Magnoliopsida > Solanales > Solanaceae > Solanum > Solanum pennellii. Next base: position 54,896,016 of record NC_028640.1, on the reverse strand, counting down.
GGCTCTAAGCATGACATAGAGGTACACCACTGTATGACCCTAAGTCTAAAATTCAAACTAGGTGTCTGATACTCTGGTAGAGTAATGAGATGTCAAGTGAGTGTGAGGAAGATTTGAATAGTCCACTATTTGTACTGAGCTAGAACTTGTCTGGTTAGTCCTGCTAAAAGTAAGCTCTAATAGACAATTAGGAAATGATCATAGACCCTTATTCGATATAGCCCATTTTTAGCTTAAATAAAAGAAAACCAAATGAAATTTATCCTTCTTTGATCCAAATGATTTGAGCTTAAACTAGACCTTTCTTTTTCACCCCAATTGATCTTTCTGAGAATAATGTGTTGGCCCTGGTCCCTCCTTGGACATGTGCACCTCAGCTTATGCCAAAATCATAAGTTGAGGGAGGCTAATGCAGTAAACAACCCTTTTTATGGCCCTGACCCAACTTTGGGTATTGTGTACTTTGACTCATGGCAAAGCCATGAGTTGAGGGTGGCTATTATGAGGAATGCTCTGGAAAGAGGGGTTGAAAGAACAAAGAGAGAGAAAGAACAAAAGTAAAGTGACTTAAGAATTAGTTGAAAGAAAAGTAAAAAAAAAATATTAAAAAATATATATATACAAGAAATACAAGCAAGAAAAGAAGAGAGTCACTTACATAAATGAAGAAAGAAGGGAAAATAGCAAGGTGAAAGAATATGAGAAACTGGGCGAGATAAAATGATAAAAAGTGGTATGTTTAGCCGATATGTCAAGGAGGGCAAAAAGTCACTAAAGTATACCTAAATATACCCTACCTGACCCTGAGCCTATGTAACAAGCTAATAAAGTCCTATCGTGATCCTAAGAGTTGTATAGCGAACTTAAAGCAGTGAAAATAAAGACAAGCTTATGGCAATATGTATGAATGAGTGTGAATTTGTTCTGAGAGTGAGTGTTGAAAAGTAATCCTTATACTCAAACTGAAATCATTGTGTGAAAAATGAGGATTTTGTTTTGAAGTGAGGACACTAGCTGCAATACCGGAAATATTAGCACCTTAGTGAGAAATTGAAGAGGATAGGTGTTAATGCATGGTGAGTCCGTGTCATGGTCTGATTCCACATAATTCAAGCCTAATAGTGATAGCATGCATAAATATGATGATATTGATCGGGATTGATAGCCAAATGATTGCGAAGGATAAAACATGGATACTATTGTACAAAGATTTTGTATTGAGTCATAGTGCGTCGCTTGAGGACAAATAACGTATTTTAATGCTCTTTCCTTAAGTTTAGTGGGTCCAAAAGCCTTTTTGTACTAATTTTTATTTAAGTTTTTCTTTATTTGCAGGAAATCTGTCTAACAGATGAATGCGGAGGTTTTTGAGCGAGAAATACATAAAAGTACCACCTACGGAGCTTGTGACGATTTGTCGTGCCCGTGACGGTCCGTAGGTGGCATCGTAGTGCAGCTGCTGAAGGAAGATGGGGAAGTCTGACCAAGCGTGGGGTTACTGACTGCAAGACAGACCGTCGTAGCCATGAGGGTCCGTCCTGCTGGTTCGTCATGAAGATCAGAGAAGTAGTCCAGTACCCAAATTCCAAGAGTTCAAGTGTTTTGGAACGGAGATCCTCGACGGACTGTTGTGCCTGTGACAATACGTCATACCTGCCGTCGAGGGTAATGAAGAGAGCAGCAGAAGAAATTGCACAAGTATGGGATGACGGAGTCCATGACGGTCCGTCGTGACCATGACGATCCGTCGCGAGGTCCGTCTATCCAGCCGCGTTTTGACAGATTTCCAGCAAATAGAGTCGTTATTTAATTAGGTTTTTATTTTTTATAAATAGTTAAAAAAACCTCGTTTTTGAGGTGAGACCCTTGATTATTTTTAGACTTTTTGTTAGACTCTTGATTTTTGAGCTTCTTTTGTGGATTAGACTTGAGGATTATTGTTACACTTTTGGAGAATCTTTGTTCTTCAATTAATTTCAGTAATTGATTGTTGGTGATTTTTGTTGATTACTCAAGCGAACTTTCGGATTTTACTCTTTCTCATTGAAGTAAGTGCATGAATTCTTATATCATATATTTGAATATTATGATTATGACTATGGGTAACTAAACTCCATAACTAGGGTTGTGGGAACCATAGGCGAATAATGAGGTAAAAACTAACTAAAATAACAATTCTAGAATAGTGTCTTGCATGTATTGATAATTCTTTCGCTTAGAAGTCTTTTTAACGGATGGCCAACGTTAGAACTCGCCTTAATGCTACTTGCCGGACCAAGGAGGTAGATAATAGGAAAAGAATTATCAACATAGATTTATTGTATACTATCTAATAGGCTCGTATGGATTGGTACGAGGTAATAACTTAGTCAAATATCGAATACGATGATTAATATGAGGTAAAGATAAGGGTTAGTATAGCAACACACGTAGCCGGACCAAGGTGCAAAGTGAAATTTTCTACATGCCGGACCAAGGATTTAGAAATACATAACTTATCACTTTGCATGCAAGATACTAGGAAAGAATTGTTATAGTTAGAATTATCAAGTTATGAACTTGTGGGGAACAAGTAAACCCTAGTTACTTTTATTAATTGATTAAACTCCAACATTTAAAGCTGTTAGTTGTCTCCTTTAATTTCACTAGTTATTTTCATTTATTTAGAAATAGAAAACCCCACTTTTATCATTTTTGCTTTCAAAGGAAATAATTGACTGAACAATAGTAATAATAGATTAAAGTTAAGTCTAAACTATTTTCCTCGTGGGAACGATCCCAACCTCATTAGTTGGCTTATTTACTTGACACGACCGCTTTACTTCTTATTAGAGAAGTAAGTTTGAGCGTATCACAATGCACTTCCGAGTGACGCGAGCTGAGTGTTGAGAGATGAGTGACGATCAGACGGAAGTTACGGGCGTACCGCGTACCGCATATGCTATGAATGATGAGTTACGGACGGCGGGCGGCAAGGAGAGGACTGAAGAGAGACTAGCGTGCTGACTGCTGCGTAGTAGCGTATATGTTATGTTATCAATTTAGATTTTAGGGACAGGAATTTTGATTAGGAATTTAGGACTTAGGCAGTTAAGCTTGGGCAGTTGGGCTGAGAATATTATTAAGTTGTGGACTTTTGGTTGTGGGCTATTGGGCCGGCTGGGAATGAGGTAACAATTCACAAATATAAACATATAATTTTGGTTTTTTGGTTAACCGAAATATTAAATCTAAAAATCGAAAACCGAATCAAAAAACTGAAATATTAAAATTCAAAATCGAAACAGACCGAAATAACCAAAAACCAAAACCGAAATTAGAAAAAAATTGATTCGGTCGGTCAAAGAGATAAAACCAATGGGCAAGTGCCTAATAATCTCTTACTGCAAAAAGAAAACTCAAGTTCACGTGAAAACATAGTCATCATAAAGTTGTAATTCAGAAACCTAACATATACTTTAGCACGTCTGAACAGAGCAATTCAGAAATCAACAAATTCGATAAGAGCTAAAAACAACATCAAAATAAGTTTTTCCTATCATCTTCTTTTCACCAAATGATAGAAGAGACCAGAGATAAATGCCCGAACTCTTACTTCCACTTCGATCTATGCAAAAACATTTTTTATTTCTCTCGACGTTCAATAACTTACCAAAAAAAACTTTAATAAAGCAACAATATAGGTAGACACATGGACAAGTTAAATTAGAACGATAAAAGAACACACTGCAATGCAACATTATGCGAAAACACACAAGAAGTAATTATATTTTGTTTTAATTTGTGAGCGTATAACCTAATTAAAGCCTAAGCTGTCAGAGAAAGACATTTACTTGCTTAATTATGCTTCATAACGACAGTCATGTGCAAACCTTTTTCATGGTCCAAGTTCATGGAAATTGTTTTTTTGATAATAATGGGTGACAGGGAGACTGGAATTCAGGTCCTTTTGTCTATTTCGATACTATGATGTAGCGTGTGATCATCTCATCTAAATATTAAGTTGTTAAAAAGAACACATATTTAATTACTTAATTATGTTTCCACACATTTGAAATTCCAAACATTTATCGAAGAGAAATAGACTAAGAGTAATGAATGCAAACATTAAGATATGTGGTTTCTTAGCCAAATTTATGGGCATGGAGTTTAGCTTGTTAAAATTCTAGAAAAGTGATTCTCTTCTAATCCCACAACATACGCATTTCGTGCTATTTTCTCTCCTCTCTAGATTTCAAGGGTTGCTCTTAGTTTTGCTAGTCTTTTTCATCTGAGTATAAATTTTTGGCAGACTTAACTTAATTTTTGCCATAATTTTGATTCTCTTCGAATTTTGACCAACATAAAAATGAAAACTTTGTAAACCTACATAACAAAACTTCAAATACATAAACAGGAACCCCATCTTCTTTTTATTATTTGCTTACTGCAACTCTTTTCACCTATATATTTGTATTCTTCATTAACATCAAAACTTCGTAAACACATTCAACGAAATATGAAAAATTGATGAAAAAATTGGAGATAAAGAGAAAACTGAAAAAAAAAAAGAAACTTAAACTTTAGCATCCATTCAACCTTATAACATAACACTGAAAAAAATAACACACAAATATCTTAGAATTGCAGCAACGTGTAAGTGTTAGAAAGTTGATGATGAAGAAAGCTTTGAACTTTGGTAGATTGACTGGATTTTGATAAATGGGTCGGAAGTGGGCATGGAGGACACCTGTGACCCACATATAGTGAAGTGGAATAAATATAATAAAATAAAAATACCCTCATTTAATATATGAATATGACTGAAATCGGACAGGTTAATACCCAATTCCACTCACACTTCTACTATAGTAGAATTAGTGCATCAAATTACTCGTGCCTTCAACAACATTATGCTAATTTAGGTCCACGGATGGCCCATCAAAATAACTATTACAAGAAAATAGTTTTCTTGGGAACATAGTTCCTAAAATGTTTGTCCAAACATCCTTGGATGCGAACACTGGAGAAGCTACAAAAAAAGGTTGGTGTCTAACCTTCATACTTTGCATCTTGCTTGCTTAGTAGGTTTGTCATCTTAATTTTTTCCATGAATATGTGGAGCGGTGGTGGTTTCTCTAGCCTTTGCATTAGTGACTTGCATTTAGAGATCAGGTTAGAATGGAGCAAGTTGTCATAGTTAAAGGCTCTAAATTCAGACATATCAGAGTTTCCACAGGGGTTTCGGGAGGCGAAGCCTAAAATTCGTTTCCCCTTATTGTTTCTAATGACACTACCAATGCCTCATATGTTGAGACTATTGCTCATAAAACTATCAACCTCATATGTTGAGACTATTGCTCATAAAACTATCTCTATTGAGCATAAAAGTACCAATATGGGGAGGGGTTCATTTTAATAGAATCTCATATGTTGTTTTTCTTGTTAGTAGCAATAAGCAAATGATATTCAGCGGCGTGGCAGAGGGCAATGCTAAAGACGACATGCTTTTTCTTTTTTTCCGAATAGATTATTGTTCCTAGTGAACCATATGTTCTTAAAACACAAGGCAGCAAAACATCCCAATTAATGCAACATTTATAGGGTTTTCCTTCCCAAAGTCTTTTTTTCAATTGGTCAAGGTAGAGAGGGAAGACTTGATACAGTGGATGGAGGTGTTACTGTCTTCCACAATTTTCCAGAAAATGTTGGCATTAGCATTTCTAAAGAAGACATGGTTTATATCTTCTACATTGTGGTTGTGGCCATTGACATTACGCAATAGGGGGCACATTCAGACCAATCATGTGGAGGTGGTCTAAAGTGGCAGTCTATAATGGTGCAACAACCAGAAGAAACATTATAATCTTTGTAGGACAACATGCCTTCCAAATCCAATTGAACTTCTTGTTATCATTAACAGGCGTATTAGGGTGGACTTGATTGTAGATTAGATAGTAGGCCCTATTGGTGGTAAAGATGTCATTATTAGAGAGGCCACACATAAGATTGTCATCTCTATTATTGTTAAAACTGAAGGTATGAGAAAGGATGCTAGCTTTTAGATCGCCAGGATCATGGAAAGAGAGGTTATAAAGTTCCAAAGCTTTAATAAGAAATGATGTCACTGACTTTAAGGTTATCTCTCCAAAAGGAAGAGGGCCTTGGATCATACTCCTAATGGAGCGTTAGAGCGGAAGCCAGTTGTAGCTGACCTTATATCCTTTGTGGAAAAACCACCTATGACCCTCAGTAGAGTCTTTTCAACCCTCTAAGACATATTTTAAAATCCTATATATAGGCATTTTCCTCCAGTTAGGGTGAGGCCTATAGTACTAATTGATTAGTATATTGCCCCCAGAGGCTAGTAGGGTTATGGTACAATCTCCAAGTAAGATTGGTGTAGAGGGATTTGTTTGTAGTCTCACTCCTATGCATGCCAAGGCCCCTATCTTTTTTTCTTACAAGTTTGGATATCCTGCTCAGTAGGTGAATTCTTCTTTTCTCAACATTAGCCCCCAAATAAAATTCCTTTGAATTCTATTAATGATGTTGTTGATCTTAGACGAGAGCTAGGTGAATTGCTTAGGAATGCTTCTAAGGGAGGATTTGAAAATCACAATACTGCCTCCATATTTAGAAATTTGATTGTGAGGGTTCTGATTTGGGTAAAATCATGTATTTTCTTAATTGGGAAAAAGACAAACTAATTTTTTCTTACATTTTTTGCTATTTGTTATTCTTTTTCTTTTGAATGTATTATTTTTTCATCTTTGTTTTTAGTATTTCATTTACTAACTAAACTATAAAAATATTAATAAACTTTTTAGAAGGAAACACTTCTTGGCAAGCAGTTTAATGTTAAAGGAAGTGAATACCTATAACCTTCAAATCTTGTATTCACCACTGAGAGCTGCAATTGATCCATCAAATACATCTCTATATGCTTTTCCTTTTTCACGCGTTTTCCTCATCAATAAACCAACAAAAATTGAAAATGAAGTTGTAAGGGCTAAGAGTTTTGTGAATAGTTGTTTGCATAAGAGTTTTTTGGTGAGTGAGTTTGAAATTGAAACTCACAACATGTATACTAAGGTGATGAAAAATAATGTCTTTTATTTGAATGTATGTTTGAAGCTTAAAACGTTACTGCGAGTATCGTGTATTCATTTAATATTAGGACATTTAGTAAGAGCATATTATTTTTGGAATATGTATATATTTAGGAGAGTATTACCTTATTTACAATACTTTTCTTGGTTAGCAAGGTTTAGGAATTTGTATATAACTTTGGCTACAACCTATTCAATGGGAATGAACGTAAACATTGTCACTTTCTGGAAAAAAAATTCACATGGTATAAGGGTTGTAAACCAAAAAAACTGAGAGATGGTTAGCGAACATAAGAATATTAACAAAGACGGAGTCGCTGGATCTAGAAACATCAAAACTCCCATTAATGATCTGGTTTCTCCATTTTTCCTGCTTTCAGTAGATCACACCGGAATATTTATAACTCATATGATTTTGAAGGGCGACAACTATGACGAATGGTATAAGGCAGTGAGAAACACTTTTAGAGCCAAAAAGAAATTGGGCTTTATCGATGGATAGATTACACAACCCATGGAAGAAGAATTTGAACTTGATGACTCATATATCGTCAATTCGATGTTGGTTTTCTAGGTCTTTAACACCATAGATCAATCACTTCGTTCACTGATTTCTTGTATGAAAATTTTAAATAATTGTTGAAAGACTTGCGAGAACGATTTTCAGTTGGCAATGATATGAGCATACACCAAGCAAACTTTCATCCTGTAAACAAGGACGACAAATTGTTACAACATATTATGGTAAAGTGAAAATCAAGTGGGAGGAACTTGTTCTCTATCCAAAAAATCCTATGTTCATATGCGTTGGGTGTACATATGGGGTAGCGAACGAACTTGTACAAGAACAAGAAAATGAGAAAGTTCATCAATTCTTGATGGGACTGTATCATAAGGTGTTCAGGACTACATGTTTTAACATATTGAGCACAAAACCTCTACTAATTTAAATAGAGTTTATTCCATGATTATACAAGAGGAGAGACATCGGAACCTTGCTCGAGCTAAAGAGGATCACTCATATGTTGTGGTCTTTGTTGTGTATTCCTTATCTACTGCTTGCAACAACTATTGTTGCATACCATATAATGACCCATACAAATCACCATGTGCTAAATGTGAACGATTTAATCATGAAACAATTTTTTTTGTTAATCGGCTATCCAAAATGATGGGGTACCGGACGAGGAGAAAGAAATAATAATGGATGTGGTTGTGGTAAATGATTTGGAAACTTAGGTGATTTTGAATGCAGTGGCACATGACGTGGAGTTGCAGTAGTTGCCAATATTGCGCAAGAAACCGGATAAAATGGTAAGACAAAGGAAGATATGAATGCTTAGATGACATTATCAAATGACCAATGAAGTACACTTTTGTTTATGCTTAATTCCCATAATAAGAACCATGCAAAATTGATAGGTAATGTTCTTGGAATTCGTTGGATTGTCGATACAGGGGAATCTCACCTTATGAGTGGCGATGCTCATTTATGAAATGACTTATGTAATGTGCCATCATATTTGGTTAGTCTACCAAATGGTTCCACAACTGTTGCTTCGAAAATGGGAATTGTTATACTCACAAACCAAATGAAATCACACCATGTTCTTTTTGTACCTCAATTAAACTGCAATTTGATTTCTGTGTCTGAGCTCATGATTGAAAATAATTATTCAGTCATATTTTCTGATAAGCTTTGTGTGATACATGATCGAACTTTGAGAATAGTGATTGGTATGGGTGAACAATGCAACACAACATATTATTTCAAGGACAAGAACAAACAAATAATTCTCATAAGGTGGATAATTTATTCATGACATCATCGGCTTGGTCATCCGTCCAATAAGATAGCTTCTCTTCTTCCTGATATTAGTAGTCATAATAGAGTAGATGAGTTGTGTAGTATCAATTTAAGAGCAAAAAAAACACGAGAATTTTTTTTCTATTGTTTAAATAAAAATGTTGATTTACTCGAATTAATTCATTGTGATGTCCCTTATCACATTTCTTCTTTTTGTGGTGCAGTGTATTTTCTTACTATTGTAGATGATCTTTCTTGTGATTTGTGGGTCTACTTAATGACCGAGAAAAGTGAGGTTAAGCACAAGATAAAATAAATATGTTCCTTGGTCATATTACTCAATTCGGATGAACGGCGAAACTTCTTAGAAGTGATAATGGTAAGGAGTTCACTTGTCTTCATTCTTTCAATGTAGAACATGGCATAGTGCATCAAACAACTTATATTGATACCCCTCAACAAAATGGACAAGTGGAACAGAAGCATCGCCATATTTTGAATATGGCACGTGCACTCCGCTTCCAAGCTAATTTGCCAATTTCATTTTGGGAGAATGTGACTTTATTGCCGTATATCTTCTTATCGAGCTTTCACTCTTATATTGAATGAAAAGACTCATTGAAAAAGAACCTTCATATAAGCCATTAAAAGTATTTGGATGTATTTGTTTTGCTCATTGTAAGTCTTTTGATAAAGATAAGTTTGGTTCTATGAGTCATTGATGCATTTTTTCTTGGATATATCCTCTTGTCAAAAGAGGATGGTGTGTATATGATTTGAAAACTGCAAATCTTTTTGTGTCTCGTGATGTCACTTTTGATGAAAAAAATCTTTTCTTGCGAGACTAATACTTTCATTGGATACTCCTATTGTGTAGGATGATTACTCAACCTTTACTGACTTAATGGGGGAGTTTTGATATTTAGCCCAACATCAATAAAAATAGTAGCGCGGAGATTGCTTCGCCCGGTCCTACTCAAGAGGAAATATGAACATAAATTCTGCTATTATAGTTATAGTAACTTCTATTATGGGTAATGTTCTTGATTGAGGACATCGGGAACATAAAGTTTCTAGTAGACTAAAAGATTATGTATGTTCTACAACTCAATGTCATGTTACTAGGTGCACAAATACCCCAAAGCGATGCTCGTCATCCCCCAATTCACAGTCCTCAGGTACGCCGTATTCTATAGCTAACTAGGTGACTTGCAATAATTTTTCTTCTAGGAACAGTTTTTTTTTGGAAGTCATGACTTAAGGTATTGAACCCATAAGATTTACTAACGTTGTACATGACCCTCTTTGATAACATGCTATGAAAGAAGAATTTGATGCGCTGAAAAAGAATGGTTCATGGACATTAGAGTTTCTTCCTCGCGGTAAGAAAATTATCGGATGTAAATGGGTATATAAAATTAAATACAATTCTAATGGTACAATTGAACGAAACAAGGCTCGACTTGTGGTTCTTGGTAACAAACAAGTGACCGACATTGATTATAACTAAACATTCGCTCATGTGGCAAAATGTTAACTATACAAATTTTCCTCAGCATTGCTGTAGCTAAAAATTAGGAGTTACATCAACTGAATGTTCATAATATATTCTTGCATGATGATTTAGATGAAGAAGTTTATATGCAACTTCCACTTGGATTTGAAACCACGACTCAAGAGAAAGTTTGTCGTCTCTGCGAATCTTTATATGGACTGTGACAAGCGCCAAGAAATTGATTTGCCAAACTCGTTATTGCTTTAAAGGCATTTGATTATGTGCAATCATATGTCGATTCTTGTTACATGTTCTTGTCTATGTCGTCGATCTAATCATTGCAAGAGACAATATTTGCATGAGTGTTTCCACATGAAAAATATTGGGCCTTTAAAATATTTTTTGGGAATAGAAGTGGCCAGAAGTCTAAGTAGTCTTTTTTTTATCAAAGAAAATATGTCCTCGATGTCTTGAGTGAATCAGGTCTTCTTGACGCCAAATTTGCCAATTTTTCAATTGAGTAGAATAACAAACTTGCATTGGACAACGATACTGATTTTGTTGAACCTGGAAATTATAGGTGATTGATCAATCGATTGATTTATTTGACCATCACTCGTTTTGAATTGTATTTCGGTTCACATATTGTCTTAGTTCATGCATCGCCCTAAGCAAAAACATTGTGAGGAAACAATAAATTTACGGGATATTTGAAGGGCAATCTAGGTCAGTGAGTTTTCATGCATCTCCATAAGGATAAACATTAACATTGGGAAGAAACACTTCATGTACTGAGATATTTAAAGGTTAATCTAGGTCATGGAGTTTTCTTGTGAGCTGATAACAACTTGCTCTTAAATGCATATTGTGATCTAATTATGCAAGTTGTCCGATGAAACGATGCTCTATAACTGGTTATGTTATCTTGTTGAGGGAATTCAACTATTTCATAGAAAACTAAAAAGCAACATACTGTCTCTCATTCTTCAACCGAAGCAGAATATTGTTTAATGGTTGTAACATTGTGTGAGTTGAAATGACTTAAGGCCTTTATTACGATCCTTTGGCATCTTTCATAAGAATTTTATTCATTTGTGTTGTGATAGTCAAGCTGCTCTTTATAATATGCAAATTCAGTTTTATATGAGCGTACAAAGCATATTAATGCCGATTGCCACTTAGTTCGTGATGAAATAACAATTGGTCACATAATAGCATCTAGTAGACATATTTACCAAGACGCTGAGAAAATAACAATTTTTGTATTCACTTCACAAGTTGGGCATTTATGATCTTCATGCTGCAACTTGTGCGGGAGTAATATGAGATTTAGTAAGAATACTATTTTAGGAAGATATATTCATTTTAGAGACTATTTTCTTATTTACAATACTTTTCTTGATAACATGTATAGGAATTTATATATAACTGTGGCTACAACCTATTCAATGAGAATTAACGTAACCAACCTTCAACAAAAACTCACATTTAACATCAACAATTTTATCAATTTTACCTCTTTAATTCTTAAATAAGATATATTCTAGAATGTTACTTGGTAATACATTTAACAAATTACTAGTAATGTAATTTTTGTAAATATATAATTATTTAATAAATTGCTTTATATAATATTGCTTAATTTGGTAAAAAAATCACTATTTGTCTAGTATTTAAGCCGTTTATACGTGTATATGGAAGAGGAAAGAAACCGGATCCACGTGTAGGGTAGAACTGGAGTAGTAAACCGCTAAATATAGATTTGAACGACGTCGTCACTGTCCAAATCATCTTTACCAAAGCCCCATTTTCTTCCATTCTTATATACTGTATACTTTCGAGGCTGCCAAATCCCAGTAACCAAGAACTGTTCTTCCCTTGTTTCGTATCGATTTTCAAAACCAAGTTCGAACACACACAAAGAGGGGAGATGGAAGATGAAGAAGAAAAACACATTGAAATGGAAGAAGAAGATGTAGAAAAGGCTTCTTCTGATCCTTCTGATGATTCGTTTATCAACGATGATGATTCAGATGATCCTATAATGGATGACGATGATGATGACAATCAACAATCGCTTCCTGAGGTTAAACATTACCGACCCATTTCGTTTTTTTCTCTTTCTAATTTTTGTTTGCTAGAGTGGTATTTTATTTTTTTGATTTGGTTTGTAGGAACCCTTAACTGATAAGGAAATTGAAGAGCTCATTGCTGAGCTTTTAGAAACTGAGAGTAAGGTATGGAATTCTGTTTTTTTTTTTTTTTGGTTTGACATTGAATTTTCTGGGTTGGACTTGTTTTAGCTTTTTTTGTTTGTTTGTTTTTGTTGGGGGTTGAATGTTATAGGCTGCAGAGGCTCAAGAGGCTTTAGAAGAAGAGTCAGTCTCTAAAGTGGAGGCTGATGTTAGAGAAGAGTTGTCACAAACTCTTAAAGGAGATGAGGTGCATTTTGGGCTTCCCTCCTTTTTTTTTTTTTTTGGTTTGATTTAATTTTTTGCAATTATATAAAACTATTACCCCCCTATCATTTACTTTGAAATTTGGTCATTTCAGTTGGAAAATGCTGTAGCTGATGAAATGGCAACCTTCAAAGAGGAGTGGGAAACTGTTCTCGATGAACTGGAGACTGAAAGTGCTCATTTATTGGTATGAATTATTCTTTATCTGTCAAATGAATTTGTTGATTTTATCTTTATGAATTAAATCAGCTTTGAGAGATGACTGCAAATAAAAGGAGCTTCACCTGCTTTGTTATCTCGAAGCTCTGGATGAACAAAAAAGGGATATCTTGTTCTTGCTAGTTCCTGTTAGAATCATGCTCGAGGATGTTTTGTTTACACTAATGTATTGGGCAATGTACTCAGGGTTGAACTTTATGAAAACAAGGTACAAAAGGATAGCATTTGCTGTTAGTTTAATTGATAGAGGAGTAGCAACATTTTTTTAATATAATAGCAATAATAATAGTAGTGGAAGTAGAGGGGTAGCGAAGAAGCGGTAGGGTAGAGAGGCACAAGTACCTTGTACCTCGTACTAGCATAGCTGTCAAGTTACTTTGTCTACTATGCTTTATGCACTTAGGAAGAGTTCTCTTCTTTTTGATAACCGTGGTGTTCGGTCCAGCTTGCACGCACCTTGACTAATAACCGGTTGGGAAGAAATCACCTAGTGTTTTTGTCTTATGGGATTTGCACCTCCGACCTCATGGTTATAACCCACTTCATTGACCACTAGGCCAGGGTTCAATTAGGAAGTATTCACCTTGTATTTTTCCACTGAAATTGAAATCCACCTGCATAGGGGTTGAGTAACCTTGCCCACAATGCTTAGGTCAACAGGAAGAACTCACCTAATGTCTTTTCTACTGAATTTGAATGTTGGTTCTTAGTTACCTACTTCCCCACGTTGTCACTCCAACTGTTCGACCGGGAGATATCACCCCTTTTGGAGGCAGTCAATTAATTTATCAACTACTTGGAAGTGGCAGTTGATATTTTGTTTATGAGTGTCATGCCAAAGTTAAACTTGGTTAATGCTGTCAGGTTTAGGAGATGCAACTGGTTTCAGTAGACTTACTGTTAGCCCTAGGTTTTGGGGTTCATTTGGGTAGTTTCTGAAATTAGATAAGCAGAAACTTGTAACAAATTTATATAGAAGGCAAAAGAGACAAATTCGTACAGGAACAACTCTCGATGGAACTGCTTCACAAGGCATAGAAAACTGGTGAAGTCATTTCAATTTCTTTTCACATATAAAAGAACTGGTGAAGTAAGTAGATGAGAACAGATGAACCAACCGGAAGAGAGTATGTCCAATCATTATGTTGTGGAATGTTTGGATTAGTTTGACTGTCAATGCCTCCATAATTAATTGGTCAGCAAAAGGTCTTTTATCAAGTGCAGTTTTCTTGCTACTTATATGACATGGCAACACCCAATTGACCTAAAAATTTATTATTCAAGCATCTTATAAACTGGAAAAGGCACAGAAGCTAGAGTTAGTTACTTAATGTATTTTGGGCCTTTTTAGAATCTCATATCACCAAGTTAGATGCTGTTTGGCTCATCATAAACTGATTGGAAGGGCCAAAGCTAAGTTACAATATGTACGGATTTTGATGTACCCTAATTTGGAATCTCTGGCTACTCAATAAATACACTGGTTTTGCTCATCATACGAGGATTCACTTCCATATTACCTATATACTATTGTAACTTTTCATATCCGTTGTCCCATATGCTGTTGACAATTAAGCTACGGTGCACTTCATTGGGAAAAGAAATAAATCATCTAGGATAAAGTTATACATAGCAATTTGGTTACCAAAAAAAACTGCTGCTTTTTTGCGTTTAAAGGAAATTGAGCTAATCAATTGAAAAAATTGGAGTTCTCTTTCCTTTTTTTGATGACAAGGGAAACCCACATCCGCTACCCTTTGGGTACGCACAGGGTGAACCCCCCGCTGCTATGCAATAGCTTAACTTTTTTTTTTCGCTTTAAGCCCCAGGGACTTGTCACTTTTTGTACTTTATGCATGTAAATCACTAGTTGGAAGTAGATATAAGCCCTTCAAAAGGAAATAAACCAGGAGACTGAATTATTAATACAGAGAAAAAGCAATGCAGTAGTTGCTGGTTCATGGGGGGATTGCTTTTGCATTGGATGTGCAGGTTCTTTATTAACCATTTCTTTTTTCTTTGTCCATGTTATAGATGGTGTAGTTCCTCTCTGCTACCTTTTTCCTTAATATCTCCAAGCAAATTCTTGCTTAACCCAAATGTCATTGAGTTCACTTGGTACATATCTTTTCCATATATAACTGGAGCCACGTTGTGCTGTTATGTTGATCATATACTCCACGTCATTTTTTTTCAACAACAACTACAACTAACCCCGTGTAATCCCACAAGTGGAATCTGGGGAGGGTAATGTGTACGGCCGCAAAACTTACCCCTACCATGTGAAGGTAGAGAGGCTGTTTTTGATGGACACCCGGCTCAAGTAAAACACAACAAAAATCAGTATGAAAAGGAAATATAATAGCTTTTTCTTTTTTACTATGTGATATAATTTTTCTTGTTATGTTGTCGTGTTGTTAGTATGCTTGATTTTTGTAGCTCTTAGTTCCAAATTCTACTTAATTAACTTGAACATGCTGATATGATTAGGAACAACTGGATGGTGCTGGAATTGAACTCCCTAGTCTCTATAAGTGGATAGAGAGTCAGGCTCCTCACGGTTGCTGCACTGAAGCATGGAAAAATAGGACTCAGTGGGTTGGTTCTGAGCTGACAAGCGACCTCACTGGAGCAATTGCTGATGCTGAGAAGTATCTTCAAATCCACAGACCTGTAAGAAGGCAAGTTACTCCACCTATCTTATTCCAGTTACTCAGTGATAAACAAGGTATGTGTTGTGACTTTGGCCGCTGGCTTTGTTATGGGGCAGGAAACATGGAAAAGTCTTGGAGGAGGGTGCCAGTGGTTTCTTGGCAAAAAAACTTGCTGGGAATGATGGCAGTGAGGCTCAGGGAGGGAGCAGTGGTGTAGATTGGGGCTCTTTTAGCAAATTATGCTCTGATAACTCTTCATCATCTATGGGTACTACTTCATTTGGCAGCAAAGATTGGTCCTCTGTTTACCTCGCTAGTACACCACAGCAAGCTGCTGAGCTAGGACTAAAATTTCCTGGAGTGGATGAGGTAAAACAATTTGATGTATTTCGTTGTGATTTGTTGAGACATGACATACCCTTATTGTATGTATTTGCATTTTAATACATGTATAACCTTCTTTAGTTAATTTTGGCCTTGCATGCCTCAATTGCACCACTATATCTCCCTGAAGTTGCGTCTGAAACTTGGCCTTCAATCTTCCTTGCCCTCTCCTACTGATTATTTTGATACCGCTCTATCTCATTGAAGTTGCCTCTGAAACATGACTTACATTCTTCCATATCCTCTTGACCACTACTACCCAATGGATGACAATGTGACAATCTCCATTACCGACACTGACCCTTTCCACTTAACACCACATGGCAGAAGGTTTCCTTTGGCACCCAAGGGTGTACCTAGTGGCCAATGAAGTGGTTAAGAAGAGGTTGTGGAGGTGAGAGGTACCTGTGGAATTAGTTGAGGTTCACCAAAGCTGGCCCGGACACCACAGTTATAAAAAAAAGAGAAAGAAACGTTGATCACAATATCCTTTCCGTTGAGCAATATAAGAAGTTATCATCTCTTGAGCTCAAAGGTATATGAGCAAAGATCTATTTATAGACGGGAATCATTGATAGCGTGCAGTCAAAGGAAACGAGGGAGAAAGGAAATAAATGTGGATTGCTGAATAATTTGGGCAGTTAGTGTGAGAAATTTATAGTGCTAGGGCTGTAAACAAGTTGAGTTGAGTAAGAAAAAACCAAGAAAAAATTTAGCTGGCTTGAGCTTGACTGAGCCAATTCTATTGAGGTTTGAGCTTGACTTGGTGCTATACGTGAACAACTCATGCTCAAGATACAAAAGAACAAACAACTCATGCTCAAGATACAAAAAAACAAACAACTCATGCTCAAGATACAGAAGAACAGAGCACCATTAGGGTGACCAACCAAGGTACAATAGTTTTTCAATCAACCACGGTAGAAGTAGAACAAAGACCAAAACTAATTATCCTCAGACCAGCTACTCTTAATAAGAATAAAAATCTCGGAATAATAGCTACACTTCTGTAATTCAAAGAGCTACCTTCTAAGAGGTATAGGAGATGGAGAAGAAAGCAAGTTGATGCTAATAGGGGACTTTGCAT
Organism: Solanum pennellii; assembly: GCF_001406875.1. Taxonomy (NCBI): domain Eukaryota; kingdom Viridiplantae; phylum Streptophyta; class Magnoliopsida; order Solanales; family Solanaceae; genus Solanum; species Solanum pennellii. The sequence goes on along the minus strand of NC_028640.1, from coordinate 54,878,820 downwards.
CAGTAAAGGAGGCATGAGAAGCTAGTGTGTAGAGTTGTCATGACGTGCAAAGGGAGGAGGAAATGGTGGTGGCCTGATGAAAGAATGTCACGGTGTTCTCCTTTTCTTATGCCTAATCCTAAATGAGCTGAGTTATTATATATCTATAGTCATTACGAGCTAGCCCTGACACCACCGTTATTATAAAAGGATGCAATGACACAGTGAGTAAGATTAGGAGCTGAGAGGTTGAGTAGAAATGGAGTGACAATTATTGTAAGATGTGCAGAAGCTTAAGATGAAAGAGATGATGCCTATAGTTAGCATTATGTTGGGTGTATAGAACTAACCAAGTGCTTTACAGTTTATATCTATGGAATCTCTTTTATTTGAAATATTTGGATAGTTTTTTTGACACTAGTAACATTGTATTTCAGTCAGTACTTAGGTAGTACTGAAAAACCATATTTACAAAAACAAGAAAAAGATTAAAGTCCTTCCAATGCTAAACTAGGAACTAGATGGACCCTAAACCATCTATGATCGACTCAGTCTCATTGGAGTGATATAGGATATCTTGATTGTGATATTGAAGCAAGATTGTAATTGAACAAAATTTTGAAGTCAAATAGGCCTATATGTCATTCAACTTGAAATTGGTAATTTGAGGCTTGGGATTGGTTGTATCCATATTCTAGCAGTTCAAGCTTTAAACCTTATGGGTTGAGCAAGCTTGAGGAGCCTGTCATTGGACGTTGGCAATTTACACCTCTAATATGAAATAACTTCTTGAAGGGACAGTGGATAGTTTGCAAGTATGAAAATGATTTGAGACATAATATGTAAAGAACAAGGAACCGACATGATTACTAATAAAAAAGAAGCACAAATATTCCTACATTGTAAAATTATGGAAGAGCTTTGGAGAATGTTCATTAACCTTAACAGGAATATCTGGACAATGCCTGGATGGGTCATTGATGTTCTACACAGTTGGGAGGAAGCCGGTTCTCATGGAATTGACAGGTATAGATGGAGAGCTGTCCCAGCTAGTGTTTGGTGGACAATTTTGAAAGAAAGAAATTCCAGATGCTTTGAGGCTGTGGGCAACTCTTTGCATAAGATCAAGTTGAATTGTCTCTTGATTTTTTGAATTTTTGGTGTAAGCTGACCTACTCAGAAGAATTTGTTGATATTATTGATGTTCTGAGTAGCATTTAGGATGACAGTTTATCTTTTAATAGCTGAAGTGCATTTGTAATATGGTTTTAGTACAGCCTACGTGCTGTTTGTCTGTTAATACACAGAACTTGCCGGTTTCAACTTCCAAAAACAAGAAAAAAAAAGCACTAATATGGGAAAAACTTTAATTTGGTGATCTCTAGCAATTAAGAGTATAACAAAGTTATTTTGTCAAAAAACAGAATATAAAAAAGTTATTGTAGGCTTGTCATTAAATCAACAAAAAGTTACTGAAAGTTAAAAGTTAGTTGAACCTGTTTATTCTTTTCAAGACATCAGCAAAGTTCAGACATATTCAGAAATGAATATACTTTCTTGTAAGGGATTTACATGAATAATCTTTTAATATATTTATGTTAATTAATAATTTCTTTAATGTATTTTTAGTTTTTTTAAACTATATAATCAATTTGATACGATTTTTTTAGGAAAGTATTTGACTATTTTTGTTTGTAAAAAATTACGACCAAGTCTTTTTTGTTTTATTAGAGTTTGAAAAAGGAATGTCCTTTCTTATAGTTATAGGTAGAGCTATATTTATAGTAATTATGACGAAAAAGCCTTTGGTTTTGCCTACAAAGATGCCATCCTTGATCCCATTCCTTCCATGCTGAACTGCCTCTTTTCGTCATTCGATGATTCCACCTTCCCTTTCTACAAAATACGTAGGTGCGCCCTCTTTTCGAATAACTAAATTAAAAAGACCAATCAAAAACCCTATCTAAGTAACGAGTTTATTCGATTCATTCCCTAAATGCCATAAAAGCTATGTACAAAGGAACCGTCATAGTTTAGAGAATAGTGGTAGAAGGTATACTTGAGTTGCTATAATTGTTGACTTAAACTGGGATCATCTTGTAATTACCCTATTTATGATTGAGCTAACTAACAATACACAGTATGAGATTACATGGCCTATGGTACTTGCGGATGATATTGTGCTAATTGGCGAAGCTAGCGAGAGTGTTGACATTTAGCTCATACTTGGGTATCCTAGTTATATATGAGTTAGCTAATAATATACAAGATGAGATCCCATAATATGCTATTTTCAAATGATATTGTGCTTATTGGCAAAACTAGAAAGATTGTTAACCAATAATTCAAATATGGAGATGTACTAAAGAGAGCAAAGGTTATAGAATAGGTAGAAGTAAAACTATATGCACTGCAAATTTATTCGGGATAAGAAAAGTAATTTGTGTCGAGAGTCGAGACAAGCCCGAAGCTGGGTGCCTAAATGCAAACTAATTCAGATACCTAGGCTTGACATTCCAAGATGAAGATATTACACAAGTAAAATAGGATGGTACCTGAGTGCTAGGTAACACACAAATAAGACTAACAATGTTTTGCTAGTGAATATTGGTTTTATAAAGTTCAAATACCCACAAGACGAGTGTCACAAAAATGTGAATATTAATATAGATGTATGGTCATTACAAGATAAGGCTTAAAATGACCACATTTTGCAACAGGTGTAGGTAGCACACGTAAAGGAGGAAGTGAGTGTTTCCCAAATGGCATGTCCTACATCAACCTCTGGATGCATTGTTTTTGTATAGGTGAAATAATGATAATTAAATGTGTTAGGAAGGGGCAAGTCAGACCTAAAACAACATGGAAACATGTTTTCATGAAGGACCCACCATCTCTTGTAACCATGTGGATCTAACTTAAAATAGAGCATAATGAAAGTGAAAGATCTATATAGCTATTCTAATTAATTGGGATTACGTTTTAGTTATGTTAGTATCTTTGCTTTAGCTCCAATGTTCAGTAGGAGACTTTTGGTCCATTCATGTTAGTACACTTACTTATGGTCCAATGTTTACTTGGAGCCTTTTGGTCTTGTCAGAGTTTTATATGCTAGTTGAGATATAGAAAACTTTTAGTGTCACATAAGCTAATTTTTTAGCGACGAAACAGTAAGGATTCATATAGCCAACCCCAACTTGTTTGGGATTGAGGCGTAGTAGTAGCTGTTTTGTTGTAATATTTCTCCTAAACTCGAGAGTCTCAGAAAGATAGTGGTGTAGAAAACAGGGTAATAGATTGTAGAAAAGGATTTAAAATAACACTCTTGAGGGGGGTTGTTCACTTTTATCATAAAGCAAGTAAAGATTGAATGCTAAGCAGCCGTTTGCTTTACGTGGATAAGGGATTTCTGGGATAGATATTTCTTTCAGCGTTTGGTTAAGCCTTTTAGTCTGGTATAAGCAATCCTAGTACTATCTGTACCACAGAAAACAATCTCACTGAACTAATCTTGGATAAAACAACAAAATTTACATCATAAAAAACAACAAAAATAAATAACAACAATGCTCTTTTCCAAAACTCTTCTACAAAGTCTCTCAAGGAAGCCAAGTTTGTCTTATGTCTACACTTTTGTAAAACCAAACACATGTTCGATATTGTATCCGGTATATCCAGTTTTACTCCAATGAACCAAACATCTACTAATAAAAACTTTTCTGATAGATAATACTTCCATTATTTAATCCCCACATCCTAATCCTAGTATAGCTTGTTCAACAGTCAATGATCCTTATGTGGCACATTTCGTTTTTTGGGAGCCAAAACGGTTTAAGTTTCACCAGGAATTTATGCATGAAATCTTCAATATTTTTGAAATAAAATTTGTATATTTATAAACTACGTAAAAAGTATAGGTCACCATCATTGACAATTCAGAATAATTTGAAAGATATATGAAAAATTTACGGTCTATCGTCAAAGATAGACTTGTTGGAATCTCGAAATCTGAAAAGTGCCATAAATTGGGACAGAGAGAGTATAATCTATAACAAGGCAAATGTTGTCCATTTAATCTGTGAATTTTCCAAAATTTGTATTTTTTCTTTGAAGTTATTCTATTTACTTTGGGATGGATGCTTGGTGCTAATGTGCTTTTGCCCTTTGCTTTTCATAATTGTCAAGTGGGCATTATGATATTATTTCCTGATTCTTACCAGTGTTGTGGCAAGTATACTGTAAACTTACAATGGTATTCTTGATCACAAAAAATATTCACATGGTATCCTATATTCGAGAAACTTTTTGCCGCATTATAACAGTACTGTGTTTTTATATGCCGTCGTTTACTTCAGAGGATCTTTGTTTTGATTTGTCTAGGAGACTACTTAAAAATTATCAGTTATCTTATATGCAATCGAATCTCAGGTTGAGGAGATTGATGATATTGAAGACAGTTCTGGTGATCCATTTGTTGCGGATGCCATTGCAAATGAAAGAGAGTTAAATCTTTCTGAAGAGCAGAAGAGGAAGTTTAAGAAGGTCTGTGCATGGTATATTCTAGTTCTTTTCTTTGACATTGACACTTCATTTCTTGAAAATATGGAGCCGGATCATTGCATTTTTATTTTATTTTATCTTTTTTTCTCCAAACATGTTCTTTCCTTTTTCTTTTAATTAAAGAGTTCAATGTATGTTTGTGTCTTAATTCAAATTTTCAGCTGATGAGAGGTAACTTCTGATGTTGTCTCTGGGCTGTTGATTCCATTGTTAACAATTCTTATTTTACTTTTCTGTCTTCCAGGTTAAAGAGGAAGATGATCTAAAAACTGATCTGAAGCTTAGGAGATGTTTGAAACAGAGAAGACACAAGAACAGACAGAAATTGGTAATTGCATGCTTTAAACCATCTTTTTAGTTTCTCATATGTTTCTAGAAGTGTATCATCTGGGAAGGGCTTGAACCATTGCACTTGAGTGTGAACTATTATGAGCAAAAGATCTGACCTCTGGAAATTCACTACTTCCATGGAGGGAGCCGACAGACTTCACATCGCCGCCCATTTTTTTTTTTTGCCATGAATGGTGCTTAAGTTTCACTCACCCAGCCAGCCTACCCATATTCACAACAAAAGTCCGATAGTGTCCTCTGTGCCCAGAGCATCCCCATTGTGTTATCCGTGAATTAATCACATCAACACAAATCAATGGCAATAACTATTTTTTTTCAATAATCAACAAAAACCAGACTCGTATAATCAGTTCTGGATCTTCAAGACTGACTAGTGAAAGCATAACTTCAGAAATATGTTCCAAAAATTATAAAAGGGGCCTAGTGTTTTCTTTATTAAGAAAAGGATAGAAGAATGAGAAGATAAAAGTTCTGAAGAGTAGCTATCGTTGTGTACCTGTCATAATTGGATAAAGGAAAAAGGTTGAATGTTAACCTGAACTTTGTGTTACTCATTTGAGTCTGTATAGGAAATGTATGTAAGTGGTGTGCTATCCAAAATTGCATTGTTCTGATTATATATGACTACGGTACCAAAGAACTATCAAGGTCTTCTTGTTCACTGTGTACCTTAAGTTTTCTTCTTCAGGCAGTAATGTTGATGAAGTTCACAACGGTTATGCAAAATCTTCTATCAAGTCAGAAAAGTAGTTTGATTGCACAAGCTTGGCTGTTTAATTTTCTTCGACCCATTCATATTTATTGGATTTTCCTATTTTATATTCTACTTCATTTGGTACTCTGTTATGTCAACCAGGAGGAGATACAGGAAGATACAACAGATGTCACTACTGGTTATTTATCTCAAGATTTTGGCTTTGACAAGAAAGAGTATTCCACCGTTGATGATGGGGATGCGCCAAAAAGCAATGAAGTTACATCGGTTATTGATGCCACAGTTTCAAAACATGAAATTGATGCTGAGGCCAAAGGATTGAAACTTTTACACAACTTCGAAGAGATGGAGCCTCAAAGTAAAAAGGCTCGGATCATTATACCAGATAGTGATGAGGAGGATCTTCCTGGGAAAATGTTGTCTCCTACATGTAGTTTGAGCGAGACAGAAGATCAATCAAATGCACAAAGAGATGGAGATAATGTGCTTCCAGTTAGTTCCCTTCCTGTATGCAATGAGAAGCAAAATTTTCGCTGCACTGCTTGTGATAAAGTGGCTATTGAAGTCCATGCACATCCTCTTTTGAGAGTTGTCCTTTGCCTGGACTGCAAAACTTCAATGAAAACAAAGATGCAGGTAAGTTGTAACCATCCTTGCTTAGTTAGAATAAAGATAGCATAGTAGAGCTATTTTTTCAAAATGCTATTAACACATAAATTGCATAATTTCTTTTTCCTATCAATTTTTTTATGCAATCTATGTGTTAATAGCATTTTTGGAATTTTTTTTAGCTGCGTTTCTGTTTAGACGCATTAAGAGATTGCTATTGTGTTGGATATTTGCAATCAGGGATATGCATGTCATTACCTGTTATTTTTTTACTAATGTTGGTTGACTTTAAATTCAGTCAATAACTAGATGTGATTCACAGTGGTCTGTTTCTCTCACTCTACATCTTGTTACATTGTACAGGATGTTGATTGCTCAGAGTGCTACTGCAGATGGTGTGGGCGTTGCAGCGATCTGTTAAGCTGTAAATCATGCAAAAGGTTATTTTGTAGTGTGTGTATAAGGAGGAACCTTGGTGAAGAAATTTTATCAGGAATTAAAACATCTGGGTGGCAATGCTGCTGTTGCTCCCCAAGTATCCTGCTTCCGTTGGTTTCAGTGTTGGAGAAGATCATGGAGTCTCAAGGTTTGGTAGATTCAAATACAGACACGGATTCAGATAACTCAGATGCTGATATCAACGGGCATAAAAGGTACACCATGTACTTAATAATTATGTCAATGTGTATCCCTACATCATTAAGTTGCATATCTTTAGAATTTGCCCTAATTTTGTGTATTTTTGCATGATTAAGGCAATCAATTAAGCTCATACAGCATGTGTGCCCGATCGAGCTACTCTTAGTTTATTAATAATACAAAAGAAGTTTGCATTCTCTAGATAAATAGATTTTATTTTAAGCAGTTTCACCCATGTTTTGGAAAATGCTGTGTCTCATTCTAATTGAGAAGTGTTGTGGCGAGGGAGTATTAATGCTTAATGTGTTTGCTGTTTTCCTATTCTCTTTTTCCGTGGTCGTTGATGACACCAATGAGAGTTTTTCTGGAGCATTTTGTTGCACAATTAGTTTGAAAAAAAAGGGTATTTTCTGCCTCATATATGGAGGTCCAATTCTGTTGCACCCAAATGGACTTAATGATTTTATATTTGTATTTATGCTCTATAATGGTTGATGAGCCTCCTCATTTTTTTTGAAATTAGCAATGTTAAAGTTGATGAACCTCCTTTTTTTCCAGCGCGTTTACCATTTTCATCTCTGTGTTACAAAATAGACTGAAAATAATGGAAGGACTGTGTTTCTTAATATAATAAAATAATGGAAGGACTATATTTTCTTGAAGCAGCACCAAGAGAAGGCCTAAAAAGAAAATTAGAAGAATCCTGGATGATACTGAGTTAGGGGAGGAGACAAAAAGGAAGATTGCAATTGAAAAGGTAAAATTCCTAGCAATTACATTTTTTCCTGTCAACACTTGCTTCTTAAGGCATCTGTTAATGCCCGTATACTTTCAGGAACGCCAAGAACGCCTCAAATCTCTGGGAGCAAAATTTTCAAGCAAGACTATGTTCATGGATTCTGGGGGTTGTAGCAAAAGCTCGTATGAAACTGGTAGCTTGGAAATGCTTGGTGATATTCAAACTGGTTACATAGTTAATGTGGTGAGGGAGGAAGGGGAAGAGGCTGTCAGGATTCCACGCAGTATCTCCGCAAAACTAAAATCTCACCAGGTCTTGTTCTATGCAGTTGTTGATCTCGTGTTTATTAGTTTCTTGCCCTCTCAAGTAGTATACTGATTTCACATCATGACAATTTTGATATTTTGAACTTGTGAGTAGTACTTTAATCTGTTGCAAGAATAAGAAAGTTGACCCTGTTTTTCCCTCTTTCCTTCATCACTAAGATCTTCTCTATCTCATTCATGTCTATCTTTTGTCATTTCTTTACATAAAGAAGACAACATTTCACTTTTGGTATCTACCTAGCTTATTCATCTAAAGGTTGTCTAGCCTTTGAACATGTCACCCTAAGGGCACTTAAATTCTGAGATTTGTTAAAGTCATCCTCCTCTTTTATGATTCTAGGCCCTGAAAAGAAAAGGCTTCTTAGGATGTGTACTCGAGGAACAAGGGTTGTTTGTTTTGTTAAACTGAATTGCTTTGTTATTTTATTGAACAAATTTATGTTTGCATAACCTTCTCTTCATAATTTCTGAGCGGCACAGTGAACCTCTGGCACCAAGGAACCCTCAATAATTACTCTGAAGCAATACAATACACTTCTCCAAAAAACTTATCAACAATTTCATACAAATTGCCCTCCTGGTAATGCCAGAAACACCATTCCGATTGCAAATCCCTGGTCAACCCTTTGTTACATGAGCTCTTCATTTGTCTTGAAGTACTCATACTGAGCAAGCATATCATTTCAAACTATAGTAACTATAAAATATTCAAAGGTACATAGTCGGTACATGTAGCTGCAGGTTGACCTGTGCCGAAGTTCATGTAATTTAGGACACCCAATTTATACTATATAGAAAACAATGATGAAGCTCCTTGGTCTTCTGTTCTTTATTTGCTAAATGCTACATTATTCAGACCCTTCACTTTGATGAGGAGCACTTCTGACATGATCCTATTCCATTGGGATCTTTGGCAGATCCTAGAACTAGTACAAATTTTGTGTTAGATTCAGTCGAGGTCTCGGTGAGTTTGATCCTTCACGGGCAAAGAAATTGAAAAAACGTAAGATAGAATAATTGGTAAAAAAGTATTATACCTATTTGCATATCTTGTCTACACCTAATTAATCTCTGGCAAATCGTTCTTACTTTTGGCATAAAAAACTTCTACTTCAACGATAGCCAAGGTTGGAATCTGAAAAGATCCATGGCAGAGATAAACAACCATCTTATGGTGTAGTAGGAGGAAGGGGGAGGGGATGGGGGTGGGAAGAAGATAGAGAGACTACTTTGAATGTGAAAATCACAAAACCAAAGCAACTGAAAGATTTTGCTATTTTGGGACAGTGGGTATGTTGCATGGTGGCTGGAAATTTTCTATATTACTGTCGTGTTTTGTTTAACTGGCTTTTTACCAAGTAAAGATAGTTTTTCTTGTTTTTTCCAGATAATTAGAAAAGTGACATGTCTCCATTACTTTAGTAATACTAGTTATACCCAAGTTGAACTCAAATAATTTCATACATTTGCTTAGGCAAATCTTTTGTACCCGTATCCAGTACTTTCTATGTACTTGTGAAATTGTTAAACCAAATTTGACATCTCACAAGGATCATAATTTGACATTTTTCATAAAAAGAAAAAGAAAATTTGGCACCAGCACCCAGGTCCATTAAACGTAGGATAAAAGCAAAGATATATAAAACAGTGGAAAAGAAGTTGGCATATGATGTACATCTTTTCTGATTCAGTCATTTTCTCATTTTTGTCCTTCTTCTGTATGCTGATCCAGCAGATATCAATCAATCAACTAGCTGCAAGTTTCTACATGGAATCAGAAAGGTTTTGCATGCATTGTTTCAGTTTTCTATAAGTTCAGTTCCACTCTGTCATCACTTCTATATTTACTCAACATCTGCCAACCTCTGGTGTATGTTGTTTTAATCATATAACTAGGAGAACCTGTTTACTGTGTGTTGAGTGCTGACTGCTAGATTATACATTGATGCCTATAGATGGATGGATGGTGGCTGTTGACTCTGAGTCAGAATCTTACATATTCAGTTAGTAGATTTGCCTTGATTCATTATATGAATCACTAGAAAATGGACTGAGATTTCATCTTACTTTCCTAATTTAATGTAAGTAGAGTCTTGTTGATTGCATTATGTAGCTGTACCCGAAATGCAGTATTGGTCTGTTATCATCCAAACTCATTATTTGGCTCTTGGTTCTGTATCTAGTGTTATGTGTACTAAAGAAATTTCTGATAGTGTAACTATTGGTGACTCTCTTTGTCATTGTAGGTTGCTGGGATTCGATTTATGTGGGAAAATATTATTCAATCTATCAGGAAAGTCAAGGCTGGGGATAAAGGTCTTGGTTGCATCCTAGCTCATACTATGGGTCTAGGTAAAACGTTTCAGGTATTATTTGGCTGAATTACATGATAACATTGCTGTGCAGTGTTTTTTTTCCTGATTCTGACTAACTTATCATTTTGTTTCCTAAGAGTACTAAACTTTTGGAAGTTCTCATTGTCTGTGTCATTGTATATGGATTTTAACACTTCCTGGTTCCACATAGTTTGGGAAAGGGTTAAAATGCCCTTTATTTTTGGTTTAACTTTATGTACCATTGGTCCTTTTATTACTCATCAGGGTCAAAATGCCCTTAACGTATTGATAATGGTTTTAAAATGCTCCTTCTACCAATTGTATCAAAATTGCCCTTTATGTCTTCTTTAGATTTACAAATGCCCTCTTTTAACAGAATTATGACATGGGACTAGTGGGTATTTTAATAAACCAAGTGGCATTAGGCATCAAAAATTTGAAGAACCAAAGCAAGGCTCTAAAGCTGAAATGGTTGTGGAGATATGCTCATGAACCACACTCGATGTGGAGCAAGGTGATTAAACTGAAGTACGAAGAGATGGATTCATGGTTCACCAAGGAAGCAACCAATCCCTATGGTGTTACTGTTTGGAGATCAATTAGGAACTGATGGCCTTTCCTAAGGAATCATACTACTATAACAGTACACAATGGTGTCAGGACACAATTCTGGAAAGATAGATGGCTTGGTAATCAAAATTTGTCGGAGAGATCTTCCCTGACATCTTTGACTTAACACTGCAAAAAGACAGAACAGTGGCTGAAATGTGGTCTCCCCAATGTTGGGATCTATCTCTCAGAAGAAATTTAAATGACTGGGAAGTTTGTAGATTAGTTGAATTCTTTAAAAGGTTGGAATCATTTCAAGATTTGAAGGAAGGAGAGGACTGCCTACGGTGGACAGAGCACAACAAAGGAAGATACAAAGTGAGCTCAGGTTACAAGGTCATGAACAGGGCTCCTCTAACCCTCAATTGGAATAATGACGTGTCCAGTTCTATAGCTTGCTACCAGGCACGATTACCAAGACAAACTTCTAGAGGTCCCTTCTGGGCCCTAAAAGCCCCTTCTCCGACGATCTTCTATTGTCGGAATCCTTTTTCCACCTTTTGACTTCCAAATCATTTCTTTCTTTCTCCCTTTCTCTCAAAACATCCACCATGGCAGATGATACCATCTACTTCACGGTGGGTTTCAAATCCTATGACATCGCAAGGGTAGTCTCCAAAGCAGAAACTTGGTATGACTGGGTAGAGAGAGGGCGAAATAGAGTGACAAGAATTACTGTGAGCCAGAAGACAATGGAGTGGCTTGTCTATGCCCTTACGGAAGCTTCGAAGGGCCAAGGCAACTCTGTTCGTAGATGGAAGATATGGGATCACTCCACAAAATTTTTCTGCTCAAAGAATTTCAATAAAGATGGAAGGTATATTAGCATCATAAAAACACAGGGAAAGAGGAGAGCCGTCATCTTTATTCCAGAGTGGTCTTTAAATTCTGGTTGGATGGACATATCAACTAAAATAACCCGATTCATTAATGCAAAGGCCCAAAAGATATCTAAGTTGGTTCACAGGTAAAAGGGGAGGGCTTATTGTATTCTGATTCTGTCAAGAATAATAAATGGACAACAAGAGAAATAAATGCTGCAAAGATTCAACAAAAAGGAAACTTTATTATCTCTGAGACCACAACAGAGAGTCAGAACGAACTTCTAGAAAAAGTGTGGTCGAAAGTCTGCCGGAGGAGATCCCCGATGTCACTCTGTCGGATGTTCGTTGGTGGGCTGTGAGCTCATGGAAACATTATCACGACAGCAACATAATGAGCTCGGTCACAACAGATTTCTCTTTGAGTTCCCAAATAAAATCGATGCAGACCATACTATCAGTGGGTAATGGTTCTGGAAATCTCATAAATTTTCTCTGGAATGGTGATCGCCGACCTCAACCGCCACATCTGAAAGGTTGAACCAAGTATGGATTAGGGTAGTGGGCATACCCCTTCAACTTTGGTCCCAAAAAGTTATCCGTGAGATCGGAATCTTTTGTGGTGGTTGGATTCAAATTGAGGAAGAAACTGAGTTGCGAAATCATCTTAAATGGGCGAGATTGAAGATAAGAGGAGATGGAGACGATGTTTCGAGTTTTGTAGAACTGGTACACAAAGGGTTGTTGACCTTCAAGGTACAAATGTGGGTAGAGGCGCCGGCCAGAATCATCTCCGGCGGGGGCAGAGTAGTGATTTTGGAGGACCAGCGGTCTATTGAAAGCATCGACCCTAAGGTGAATGAAATTTTTTTTTAGGTTTTACAGGAGTGTCAGGTCACATGGGGTCGTCCTATGGCCCTGCAATTTCAAAATCGCCAGCTAATTCCTCACGTGCAGGTTTTAAGTCCCCTTTTAAGAGGAATAGACTGGTACACAAGGGGGAAAAGTTGGGCCCCAATGGCCCAAAGTATTTTAATGGAACAAACAAAAGCAAGTGGCCCATCTTCTTTAATTAATCCGTTTACGGTAGAACTTGAAGCAAACAATATCTCCTCCACCGCAATTTTTCAAAATTGCCCAGAAGAACTAGAAACAGGGAAGATGCCAAGGATAAATATTAAAAAGAGAAGATTCATGAGGAGAGAGAAGGGAGAGAGATGATAAAATATGACCCCAGGAAGTCCTAGAAACTCTACAGCCCTTGATAATTTTTTCATGCAAGGGTGTACCCCATAAAGGCTCGAGGAAAATAATTCCAGTCTGATTTCTATAGAAGAAGCAGTTCCTTTATATCGGAAGAATCTGGAGGAAGAAGATGATCCAGCTTTTGACATGCCAATTTGGATTCGTCAGAATATACTCAAGTTCGCCAAAGATTTTTTGGGTTGACATTAAGGGATGGAAAGAGGAAGCACCAATGCTAATTACGAAGATAGACAGTATGAGCCGGATCAACAATGATAAGGGGAAGGAAATTGCTTAATTGACTTCAGCAGTCAAAGGGGTAAAAGAACTAAAGAGCTTGGGCATCTTCAGAAGAAGGGAACAAGAAGTAAGGGGGGATAAACTATCAATGATAGTCAACATCATATCATGGAATGTGAGGGGTTTGAACCAGGCAAACAAAAGGTGTACAATCAAGAACTTAATTCATAGTTGGAAAGCTGACATTTATTGCTTTCATGAGACGAAAAGGGAGATATTGGGAGCTTCGTGAAAGATTTATGGGCCAACGGATGGGTATTTTAGTTATGTGGGATGGGAGACTATGGTCAGGGGAAATTAGCAGCCTAGGAGCTAACTCCATTACATGTAAGCTCAGTGGGATAAACCAAGACTTAATTTGGTTTCTCACAGGCATTTATGTTCCAAATATTAGGGAACAAAGAGAGGAAGTCTGGTGGGAAGTTGGCTCTGCTAGAGGTTTATTTGATGGCCCGTGGGTGGTTTGTGGAGATTTTAACACAGCAAGATTCCCATCTGAAAAAAAGAATTGCTCGAGAATATTTAGAGCAATGACAGATCTATCTGACTTTATTGAGGACATGGATTATTGGATCCCCACCTAGTATGGGGCAAATATACTTGGAGGAAAGGGGACAGCCATGACACAACATCCAGATTAGATAGATTTCTCATGTCTAATGAATGGGATGAAGTATTCAGAAACATCAAACAAACATTATTGCACAAGGTTACTTCTGACCATAATCCTATAATGCTTCGAAGTGGGAATTGGAAACCTATGAGGTCCTATTTCAAATTTGAAAATTGGTGGCTACAAACAGAGGGTTTCCTGGATAGAGTGAAGGAATGGTGGAGCTCTATAGTATGTGAAGGGAGGCCAGACTTTATCCTAGCTTTCAAACTGAAAGCTCTTAAGGATAAATTAAGGGAATGGAGTAAAACATCCCAAGGAAACTTAGCCTCTCAGAAACAGAGTGTTCTCAATCAAATTGCAGAACTAGAAGAAGTGCAAGATCAAAGAGCTCTTCATGAAGATGAGATTCAACTGAAGGCTGATCTCCTTATAGAGTTTGAAAATTTAGCAAAATTTGAGGAGATATCTTGGCGACAAAGATCTAGGGTTAATTGGTTGAAGCAGGGAGATAAGAACACTATGTTCTTTCACAAAACTGCTACTCTCACAGGAGATACAATAACATTGACGAATTAAATGTGGATGGTGCAACAAAGATCCAAAGTTAATAAAAAAAGAAATCATAGACTTCTACCAGAAGCTATATTCTGAAACTGAGACATGGAGACCCTCTGGTGGCTGCAGGGAAGGGCACAAAATTTCTGAAGAAGACAATAGGATGCTACAGCGGGAATTTGAGAACCAAGAGACATGGGAGTGTGTAAAGCTTTGTGCTGGAGACAAAGCTCTGGGTCCTGATGGTTACACCATGGCCTTCTATACCCACTGTTGGGAGGTTGTTGGGGAGAAAGTCATTGCTGCAGTAAAAAATTTCTAGGAGATGTTTCTTCCAGAAAAGCTTCAACTCCACCTATGTGGCATTAATTCCCAAAAAGATGGGTGCAAAGAATCTCACAGATTTTGGGTGCGAAGAATCTCACAGATTTTAGACCCATTAGCTTAATTGGTAGTGTGTATAAAATAATCTCCAAGGTGTTAACTGAGAGGCTTAAAAAGGTTATGCACAAGCTAGTGGACACACAACAACTTGCTTTCATTAAAGGAACACAGATCATGGATGCTATTTTGATGGCTAATGAATGTGTCGATTTTAGGATTAGAAGCAAGGTGCCAGGCATTTTATGCAAGTTGGACATTCAGAAAGCATATGACCATCTGAACTGGAATTTTTTGCTGGAGACCTTATCCAAAAGAGGTTTTGGTTGTAGATGGATGAGATAAATAAAGTTTTGTATCAGTACTGTGAAATATTCTATTCTCATCAATGGCTCTCCTACAGATTTCTTCTCTTCACAGAGAGGATTAAGACAGGGAGATCCCCTGTCTCCTTTCTTATTCATTATAGCTATGGAGGGACTCAATGATATGTTGAAGATTGCTCAAGAGAAACTAGGTTGAGGGGCTTCAGAGTATCAAATAGGGTGGGTTGTGACATGGAGATCACACACTTACAATATGCTGATGATACTCTGGTTTTTTGAGATGCCAATAGAAATCGACTGATGATTCTCAGAGTTATATTTGTGCTATTTGAAGCCATATCAGGACTGCATATCAATTGGGAAAAAAGCTTCCTATACCCAGTGAATGAGGTCACCAATCTAATCTCTTTGGCTGGTACACTTGGGGGAAGGACTGGTGAGTTACCAACCGTATATTTGGGCATGCCACTCGGAGCAGGATGCAAGTCCTCAGGAATATGGAATGAGGTGGTCGAGAGAAGTATGGAAGAAGATTGGTCAGCTGGAAGAGTCAATATCTCTCCCTTGGCGGGAGACTCACTCTCATCAATAGTGTTCTCGACTCCATGCCTGCCTACATGATGTCTGTCTTTCCTATCCCAGATGGGTCATTGACAGACTTGATGCAATAAGGAGGAATTTCCTATGGGAAGGAAATAGTGACACTAAGAAATTCCACTTGGTTAAGTGGGATGAATTGATTGGAGGGTTGGGGTAAGGAATTTGAAGATTCAGAACCAAAGCCTTATATGACGAAATGGCTATGGAGACTAGCATCTACTGAACAAGCACTATGGAAAGAACTTATCAAGCAGAAGTATGAAATGGAGGGTAAATGGTCTACCAAAATGGTCACTAGTACTTATGGAACTAGCATCTGGAGGGCCATCAGAAACCTTTGGCCAAAATTAAGAGAAAATTGCAGCATTAGAGTAGGAAATGGGATGAAGGTCTTCTTCTGGGAGGACAACTGGTTAGAACAAGGCTCCCTAAAAACCCTCTTCCCATATATCTACATTCTGAACCAACAACAAAAAGACACTGTGGCAGAAGTTTGGTCAAATCAGGGATGGAATTTGAGTTTTAGAAGACCTCTAAATGATTGGGAGATCCAAAGGTTAGTAGATTTCTTTGGAATCCTTGAACAATTCAAAGGAACCTCCACGTCCCAAGAGGATTGTTTTGGAATCATAACTGCAACCGAAATTTCAGAGTGAAGGAAGCTTACAAAAAGTTCAACTCTTTCACCCATCAGGTTACTGGCTGGCCATGGAAATTTATCTGGAAAGTTAAAATACCTCCTAAAGTGTCCTGCTTCACTTTGCTACTAGTGAAGCAGGCTGTCTTGACTCGGGAGAACCTCATGAAAAGGGGTATCCAACTGAGTCCTAGGTGTTTCCTGCGTGGAGAAGAGGCTGAAACAGTCAACCACCTCTTTCTTCACTGTAGGATCACTAATATTTTGTGGAGCATTTTCGTCAATTCGAAGGACCTATTTTGGGTGATGCCAAGAAATATTGTCCAGGCCCTGAAGATATGGAGTAGCTTTGCCTCTGTTTCTGGTCACAAAGAAAGATGAAAGATCATCCCCACATGTATCTGGTGGTCTGTGTGGAAAGAGAGGAACCTCAGATGCTTCCAGAACAAAAGCAACAACATCCAGAAGATGAAGATGAATTGCTTGGTTTTATTTCACTTTTGGTGTAAACAGGAGTATATGGAAGATCTAGAATCAGCAATGAATGCTTTAGGCACCTTGTAATTTTTGTTTATTTAGGATTGAAGATCTTCCTGATACTCATTTGTAATTAGTAAACCTGTAACAAGTTCTGGCAGGTTTGATTTTTTGGAATATAATACAAGACTTGTTACCTTTTAAAAGAAAATTGGCTTTGGAGACAAATCTGGAAAACCATAATTCCACTCAAGGTGGCATGCTTCACTTGGCTTCTAGCGAAGGAGGCAGTACTAACACAGGAGAATCTGAGGAAACGAAACAACATTCTGGTGACACATTGTTGTTTATGTGGGGAGCAGCTGAGACAGTTAGGTATTTGTTCTTACATTGCAAAATCACTGGACAACTATGGAAGATTTTCATCAATCTCAGGGGCATTCAATGGACAATGCCTAGCACGATTGTTGCTCTCTCAAGATGGGAGGAAGCAGGAATTGAGGCAAAGAACAGAAGTTATTGGAGGACAAATTCCAGCATGCTGGTGGACCATTTGGAGAGAAAGGAATGCTAGAAGCTTTGAGGATAGAAGTAGATCCCTACAAATGATCAAAACAGATTGTATTCTGTTATTATGTTTTTGGTGTACAAAGAGTTCCCTTGTAGATGCAGAAGCAATCCTAGAAATATTAGAATCATGTTAGGCTTGCTGTTTTTGTTCCTAGATTTTTGTGTGTTTTCGTAAAGGGGCTCTCAGTACTTGGTTTATAATACAAATCGTTACCTTCTCAAAAAAAAAAAAGTTTATTGGTGCACATGGACTTTTAACCCCACCCACAGAACCCGATCCATTCATAATGAGCCCAATAAGCAAATCTCGAAATACCCTAACCCTTCAATCTTTTCAATTTACACTCCATTTTCAATATATTCCTAATATCTCTGAATGCCGAAAGAAGTTCCTCTGGGTTTTGACCTTAGAGTATGATGATGGAGAAGACGTAAATATGGCTTAATATGGAATAAGCTAAGATGTGTTTTAAGCCTCGAAAATAATTTTAATCAGAGGAAGACTGAAACTTCAAAGTTTATGCTTGTTATTTTAAGGTTAATTTATATTGATTATAATTTATGAAGAACTTATATGGGTCTCATCAGAGATCAAATGATTTCAATTATGGACCAATTGAGGAGAGAGACTTTTATTAATAGCATCAGTATGTGCTGATAAGGTATATGTCTGTCAAATTTAGATATGTGGATTCATTCTCTGTTTATATCATTGCCTCTGTTTTTAACATTGATCCATTGGTTCAACGCATTTGGCCTAATACACGTTGAATTTCACTTAAATGTTTTCGTCAGTTATGTTTTAGATTCTAATTGAAGGACCTATTCAAAGGTTTGTTGATTGATATTTCAGTATTAGGAACAAGTTGAAAATGGAGGTGTAAAATGAAAAGGAACTGACATGTTATATACTTATATTACTTTGGGGTTTGCTTGTTGGGTTCATTGTGAACGGGTCGTGTTCTGTGGGTTGGCTTAAAAGTTCACGTGGACCAATAATTTAATACCACTTGTTTAATATAAAACTCCACTAATGCCATGCCATGATTTTGTTCAAAAAGGGCATCTTAAACCTAAAGAATACGTTACGGGCAATGTTGACCAATCTGTGAACTGGGGCATTTTCAAGCCATTTTCAATATGTTAAGGGCATTTTTAGACCTTTTTCCGCACATAGTTTTTATTCGGAAAGGGGGAGGGACACTGAGAAAATGCTGTTACTATGAACTATATCTTGCATTCACTTTTACTTGTTTTATGCTGGCATGCAAGTTTGACTGATATTGGGGACAGTAAAGGTTTTCAAACAGTATTCAATCAAGTAAAACTTCAATCAAATTATCTTTCACTTGAAATATTGAAAATCAGGGGGTGTATTCTCTGTGGACTTTGACTTTTAAACCAATGTTTGTTTAAGAAACTGGCAGAGTTTATTGTTCTCTTGACCTTGGGTGGTTAATCTATCATGTTAATTGTTTCTACAGGTGATTTCTTTCTTGTATGCTGCTATGAGGAGTGTGGATTTAGGATTGAGAACTGCTCTCATAGTCACGCCTGTAAGTGTTCTGCATAACTGGCGGCAGGAATTTATAAAATGGGAACCATCAGAAATGAAGCCTCTCCGTGTCTTTATGCTTGAAGAAGTTCCAAGGTTCCTCATCTTTATAATTCTTATGAAGCTCGTATTGGGTTGCTTTGTTTTTAATTCGAGTCATATGATTGTTCAGGCTTGTTGAATCCTCAGTGGTAATATCTTCAAATTATACTTAGCAGCAGCTTACTGTATGTTCTTTAAGAGCTCATGAATGGTGTGCATGTTCTTGGTCAATTTGTCTTGTCAGTTCTAGTTGTTTCTCTCTTCTTGTTGGGCTACTTCTTCGTGAAGATGTCTAGAGGTTCCAGTAGTAGCTATGCTAGTTTGCTTTTTTTCTTTTTCTGATGAAGTAAAGGATTTCATTAAGGAGCATTAGGATGATGCTAAAGGCAAAAGTGTAGAAAGAAAGAGGTTCCCTTACAAGAGTACTAAGCTAGAATCAAAGAGCTAACAAAATCCAAAAAACTGTCAACACTATTAACAGGAGACTAAAATTTCCAACTAAACAGATTGACTAGGAATCTAGCTTTTAGAGTATGGCTTGGAGTTGAGATCCCACCAAAGGATCTGCAATTTCTTTCATTCCAGACCACCAAAAAATTACTGCTGGAATCAGCCTCCAGATCTTCTTGATTGTTTTATCAACTTTCCACAAAATCCAACTAGAGTAGGCTTCTTGATGTTCCTAGGTAAGACCCAATGTAGACCAAACATATTGGGGAAGCAGTTCCAGATGTGTGCTACAAAGGGCAATGCAAAAGAAGGTGGTTGACATTTTCAGATGACTATCGCACAAAAGGCATCTACTGACCAGAACCTTTTTCTTTTTGCAAAGGTTATCATGAGTAAGCACAGCATCATTGAGAGGAAGCCATGTGAAGCATGTTACTTTAGGGGGAGTCCTAATTTTCCAAACATGCTTCCATGGCCAGTTGTCCAGCAACTCATTCTGAGAGCTCATGAGGCAGTAGTTGTATCTGACCGTGTATTTCTCCTCCGCGGACAATTTCTGTGTCTGTATGAAGCCCTTCACTTCTGTATTCTTCTAGAGTAGGTAGGAGTGTGAGGAGATCATTCATTTCCCAGTCTTGAAGGTTTCTTCTGAATAGAGGGAAAAGTGCATTTTTGTCTCAGTATTGGCTCACAAAGGAGTCTTGGTTGCTGGCATTTGGTAGAGTCGAGGGTAAGAGACTTGCAGAGTATTGTTGCCCAACCATCTATCTTTCCAGAATTTAGTTCAGTTTTTTTAAGGGTAAAAATTGAATTAAAAGAAATAACACCAGTAAAGATGTTACGTTAAGAACTCAATAAATCCCAAAAGAGTATGAACACCCTGTCCAATAACCCATAATCTTACACATCGCCTAATAGATCTACCACGTCTCCTATTTTTTCCCTCATATTCTTTCTACACCAAAAAAAGAAAAAATTAAGACAATTTATGCTAGTACCTTCAAAAAATCTTGGATTCCTCTCTTTCCATACTGTCAACCAAATAGAAGCAGGTAGGACCTGCCAGCGGTTCTCATCACCTCCCTCTCTCCCAATACTTCTCCAGCTGCTTAGCATCATCAAGGTAGAACTTGGCATTGCCCATTTAATACCCGAAATACAAAGGAACATGTGCAACAGATCTGTAGTTGTCTTGTGATGTCAAGACAGAGGTTCATTACTTTCTCCATCCTGTCCACATAAAAGGCGCCTTGAACAAATCTGAAGAGCTCTCCTTTGTGATCTTTCTTGGGTTAAGCATGCTTGTCTAGTTACCAGCCAGACAAAACCTGATACCTTCTCAGGTATATTCACTATCCAGACCTGCTTCCAAGGTCAGCACACATTCTCATTTTCAGTGCCTTTATGATTCAACTTCCAGTATGCTGATTTAACTGAGACTGCCCCTTTATAATTCAGCTTCCATCTAAGTCTCTGGGCAGTCAGATAAGCCATCAAAAGATTCCAGTAAATTAAGCAATGTAGATTGTGCTCCAACTTCCAATGAATAAGAGCTCTTCTGAAATTCAAATAGCATCATTGTTGACTCCACGTTTGGTTGATTGTAACCTGTTTTTGAGTACAGATCATTGAGAGTTCTTCTGAAATTGAAATGCCAACTTTGTTGACTCCACATTTGTTTGATCATAACCTGTTTTTGACTACTTATTGAGTACAAAACTGGAAAACTGGACTTAAGGCTATTCTTGCCGACCCACTGATATTCCCCAGAAATCATTTTTTCTTCCATCTCCCACCACAATCTCCACATTACCCCCCAAAAGCATGCCATTGATTTCTCGTAGTTCTCCAGAAACTGCTGCCATAGGGGCTTTTGACTTCATTTGTTGTCCACAGATTCAACATCCCATATTTGTGTGATATTAATTAAGGTTCTCCACAAATTCCTGTCCTCTGCATTGAGCCTCCATAGCCACTTTTGAAGGAGGCTTCCATTGTGCATTCTAAAAATCTTAATGCCCAATTCCTTCTGTTCCTTTCTTAAGATTTCTTTATCCCATTGTGCCAGATTCATGCATCTAATCTTGTCGTTGCTTGCTAAAGAAAATTGTTATGAATGAGAAAAACAAATCTTGAAATTTAAGGAGGATGACAACAAATGGTTTCCTTATTGTTTGTCTTAGTACCCATTATTCCTGAAAAAGAAAACAATGTCCAAGCCAGTTGTGTGCACACCTCTACTAATTTCATGGGGTACCTACTACTTTCGATCAACATAGGTACCACGTGACTTTATCCACCAAGGCTTGGACAGATGAAAAATGTTCAGTACATGTTGTAAATAGAGTATGCTCTATGCAACAACTTAAGCTTTTAGATGAGATAGTAACACACTTCACCTCTAGCTTTTATAAAAAAGAATCATTATGTGCTTGGCAAAAAAGAATCAAGTTTGTACATTAGTGGACATGTTGAAAATATAATTAAGTAAATAAAAGTGTGCTTTCTCTTATAACTTAAGCTTATAGATGAGATGGTTTTGCACCCAAGAGTGTTGCCCAATGCTCAATGAAGTAAGTCACGAGGTCTCTCGTTCAAATTCTAGCAGAGTCAGAAAACCAATTGACATGCATATCAATTCTACTCGAAAATCATGTTTACTGTATAATCTCCTCGCGAGCTGCAAGAACCTACTCCTATCAAAATGAGAAGCATCAAGCAGAACTTGAACTTGAAGAAGCGAGCCTCTATCTGAGAAAGCCATTGCACGCTAGCCCCTTGTATAGGGTTTCAGACCTACACACCCCTAAACTACAAGCTTTCTTTGAAGCCCCTACAACATGGGATATTTGCCTAAGAAATTCAGTTCTTCAGTAGAAATATGCTGTTTATGATTGATGGTTAGCAGTTAGTGATTCTGCCATATGATCTAAGTTTTCCTTGAGTTTATTTTTAGCGATTTTAACTGGTAGAAAAAGAGAAGAAGAAGAATAGGACTAGGCAATTTTTTCTCCTTAGTCTCATTTCTATGTGACCTGCTATATTTTGGTTTATCCCGGAGCGCTGTGGCAGTATATTGTTTGGGAACCTTTTTTATACAATCTTCTATTCTTATATCTGGATTCTGCACCCACCTTGATATTGTTAAATTTTCAAATTAATCATGAAGTTAACTTTTCATGAACTTTATGCTACTTCCATTTTAGTACAATCAAATATTAGCCTCGCTTAATAGCCATTCTAAATGAAGTATAAGGTGGTTTAAAGTTGGACTACGGTTAATTAAATATCTGCCTTTCTCTTAATAACTAGCTAGATGAAGTAAGGTTGCATAAAATTGGACTATGGTTTTGTTTTCTCTCTGCTGATGAGAGTCTTGAAATGTGACATCCTGTAGAAGGGTGATTGCCGAGGAGCTAGCTTCATTATATTTTTAATAGGCATCATTGATGAAGATAGTTGATGAGTAGCTTATAATGCTTCAAACTCATACCCATCTCTTAGTTGAACTTTTTATTCTGGAGGGCGTCTGGCAAAAATTATTCTTGTGAGATCTTTTTACTTGTAGGGTGATATCGGTCTAGCTGATCTGGAACTAAACTTATGCATCCGAATTGCTGGAAATAGTGAAGGAGATTCGAGGATGTATTTTTAGTACTGTTGATTTGGTTCTCTGTTATTTCAAGATCATGGGTTTCTGCTTCTCTTGTTTTCTTCTTCTATTTCTATTGATCAGTATCATCTAAGTATTCATGTTTTCTCTTTTGCTGGCCATCTTACTTGAGGATTATCAGTTGATTTGATGGAAAATTTCAATCATCCCCGGAGTAAAATGCAAAATATTCTTGGGCCTATAAGTACTGGAAAAGGAGAAAGTGATGCAACACCAGTGGGAAGGCACCACTTTAGAAAACGAAAAAATATAACAGCCAGTGGGTTCCACTAATGCACACCAAATGTGTGCTATTTAGTAGAGCCCCTATTCTGCAATCTAGTCATCATAGTGATTCTCTTTCATATTTACTAATTTTTGTCACCAAATGTGTTTTACAGAACAATCAGCTTTTCTTTACCACAAGTTATCAGATTGTCTTGAAGGATTTCATTACACCAAAAATAATGCTATTTAGTTGGGGGTTTGCATTACCTGCAGAGGTGGATTGCCTGCTATAGGGGATGACAAAGTCTTTCTGGCCCGAAGGAATAGCCATTTCCATAATATTGAGAGATACAAATTTTTTTCTATTCCTATGAATTTCATTGGACCCAGAAATGATTCAAATTTTTACAATCTGGTCTTCTAAAACATTCCTTTCGAGCTGAGGGTACAGAAACCACCTCTCTACCCCACAAAGGTAGGAATAAGGTCTGCATACTCCTCCTAGACCCCACTTGTGGGATTACACTTGGTATGTTATTGTTGGTGTACTAAATGATGCTCTGTCATTTTGGATATTTTAGCCACCAGAATGAGGTCGGTGGACCCATAAGATTTTCTTGTTTAAAGATTCCTGTGTTGTATTCTTGGCAGTGATGCTTCCACTTCATCTAGCAGTATTTTAGGAAAGTGAGCGCTTCATCGCTTAAAGCGAAGCGGTGTGAGCTTTCTACGCTTCACGGACTAGAATGAGTATGTGAGTGCTTCATCGCTTTAAGCGAGCGCATCATCGCTTAAAGCGTGAAGCAGGGCCTTATCGCTTTTTTCGAACACTGTCATCTAGTGTTATATATATTATTGGAAGTTTCCGGTTACCGAATTCTTTTTATGATGTCTGGCTCTTCGTTTTATCATGCCCTATAATGGTTTTTAGGCATGTGTAAGTGTGTTTCTTTCAATGAAGTCCCATATTTAGCTATTATTTTCTTGTGTTTTCTTTGCATGTCCTATTTTTTGATCGGCTGTTAGGATTTTTTATATGTTTTTTAATTGGCTGTTAGTATTTTTGTATTGAAGTACTCTGAACATTCATTTTAAAACCTCTGAGTCATTTTATAGGTGGCATCTTAGACAACTTTACTCTACTCTATTTTACAGGGAGAGAAGGGCCGAGCTACTCCAAAAATGGAGAGTAAAAGGTGGCGTTTTCTTAATTGGCTACACTGCTTTCAGAAATTTGACACTAGGGAAGAATATAAAGGAGCGTCACGTGGCCAGAGAAATTTGTCAGGCTCTTCAGGTAGTGTTTGTTACCCTTAGAATTGATAATTGTGAATTTTTGATGGAGATGAGAGTGAAGATTCTCCCCCAGTTACTTCATTTTCATGTCCTTTTGGCTTAATATTATGCTCTTTTTTGAGACAAGCAACATTCTATTCACTAAAAACTTGGCCACCCTAGAAAAAGGTGCTAAGTTGGAAACTTTACAAGCATCGGAGAGGTACTTAAACCCTGCCCAAAACCTATATACATTGCCAATTTTGAAGGCACTAGCAGTTCTATCGAGAAAATTAGGATGAATTTATACATGTTATTCTGATATGGGCCTGACTCAACTCCTTTCTTTGAGTAGCTTCTCTTTCTCTTTACCCTTGTGCAAATCCGATCTTACGTTCAACTTATTTGATTGAATTTAAGGAAGGCTTCTGGATGTCAACATGACGTGAGGATATTGCGCCATCTCCATTCCATCCATTGGGCATAATAGACAATACATCGGCACTCTTGATCGATTTTAACCCCATTGTCCTTATCTGTCATTTTTACTGTGGTCGTTATACTTCTAGGTTCTTCATGACCATCATCAGCACCATCTTGATAGGAATTTGTCGTCTTTTAATTGTTACCCTCAATTTTTTTGAATGTCTTTTCTCCTCTGCATTTTTTGACAAGAAAAATTAAAGGTAAACTAGTGTATGGATGCTTGTGGTTGAAGTTGAGCATAATAAGTTTCATCTCAATGAACCCAACTTTATTTTGATATCTTGGTAATGCGTATAAACTCCTTTCATCCTCTAAAAGTCATATAAAGAAAGAGAGCTGGACTCTTCTTTTCTGTTTGAAATGAATGTAGTTGATTCTTAGATAACTTATAGTTGTGAGTGCTTCTCCATGCTGTTGGGGTTAAAATTTTATAGTCCTCTGCCCCCCACCCACTCCCCACTTCCCCCCCTTCTTTTAGTTGAACTTCCTTCTTTTTTTGGTTTAAGTAGAGCAAAATTTTTCTCATCTGATTCAAATATGTTCCGTTTGCCAGGACGGACCTGACATTCTTGTTTGTGATGAGGCTCATATTATCAAGAATACCAGAGCTGATGTTACTCAAGCCTTGAAACAAGTCAAGTGCCAGAGAAGGATTGCATTAACTGGATCTCCTCTTCAAAACAATTTGATGGAGTACTATTGTGTAAGGCTGTGATGAATTTGTTTATCTGGTAAGACTTTAATATAGAAATCTAGTCTTACTATTTTGATATCATGGCAGATGGTTGATTTTGTGAGGGAAGGATTTCTTGGCAGCAGTCATGAATTTAGAAACCGGCAAGTGATCTTTCCTTTTAACTGCACCGTCCTTACTTTCTTTGTATTTTGACGATATTATCTTCCTGGTGCAGCTTTCAGAATCCGATAGAAAATGGTCAACACACCAATTCTACAGCTGATGATGTTAAGATTATGAATCAGCGATCTCATATTCTCTATGAACAGTTAAAAGGATTTGTTCAAAGAATGGACATGAATGTCGTGAAAATGGATTTGCCACCAAAAACTGTCTACGTGATGTCTGTAAAGCTTTCTCCTTTACAGAGAAAATTGTATAAAAGATTTCTAGATGTTCATGGCTTCACCAAGGACAAGGTTTCTGGTGAGAAGATAATGAAGAGATCATTTTTTGCTGGGTACCAAGCCTTGGCTCAGGTACTTTCTTGTTGGCATGTTTCTTAGTTTACTTTTTTTTTTTGGATGAAACTAATGTATGATAACAGCCCCACAGCTAATTAGCTTGCTTGTAAAAAGTAGCAAGTGACGACATGGTTTACCGTATCAATAGAATGCGAAACAATATCTTCAAGCTATATGAAAATATGCCTTTGCACATGTTTGTATTCTTATATTTACTAATTCTGCAGATATTCACTGAATACTCATAAAGTGATTCTAAATAATGTATTGAAAATGCAACAACTTAGCACCAACTTGATGCCAGGATAGTACTAGGGTTGGCGTTCTTTCTGGAAAAAAATAAAAAGTATGATATTCACAATGAAGGTCCTATTCTTATAAAGACTATATGAAATTAATGTACTATCTTTATCCTTTATATACTGTAGATAGCACCAAAAAGTCGAAATCCACTAACATTTGTATTTAAGCTGCTGTACACTTTCTTCCCTTAAACACATCTCGTATTTCTTTCCTTCCATATATAGCAGCATATACACACAGAGATGCTGCTCAGTAAACCAGTAAAGAAGATCTTTTTCTTGTCAAAAAATAATCTTGTTTACTGGTTTACTAATACTGCTGGAGTTCCAACAATTAGTAACTCTTTGACTGTCTACGTAATAACAGTGACAATCTTTAAAATTTGGAAGAATAATGTCTAAATCTGTCAAATCACCAAGCTATGCAAGCTGCAACTTCCAATTTCTTTCTTACAGATGAAACACCTACTGCATAACAAAAATCCTTGTCTCTGTAAATTGTTATGTGCAAGGCATGGATCTTTAGCCACCAACCATATAAAACAGTTTATTTTACAAGGGGTTTTAAACTTTTAGAGTTGCTTCCATGGTCAATTGTCAAAGTTAACTCCCCCATCCTTGAGGGTCTTGTAACATTTTTGCTGTACATTCCGTACCATATTTCCTCCACTTGATCATTGAGGGATACCATCTCTAAATCTTTAAATGGGAGAACAATTCTGCAGTTTTTCCAGTCAACATTTTGTAAATGAAATGTGCCAATTGTGTTGCCATTCCAGAACTGAGACAAGATTACTAGCTGTGTCTGCTGTGAAGGTAAAATGATCATAGTATTCGAGTTATAGGTGGAGTATGACTTACTCAAGTATCTTGTCAGAAACTAGTTTTGCAGCCTAACTGGATATTTGTAATTGTAGGCCATAATCTACTATGCGTTTGCAGAGGCTTACTCGTGAGAGGGTAGTATAGGATTAGGGTTTCAAGAGCTTTACAAACCATATTTGTTAGAAATTTACCTTTCTCCATAAAGATCCTGTTTCTTTACCGTATCTCCACAACCACTTCAAAAGCAAACTATCATTGTGTGATTTTAAGTTTGGGTGTGTTAGATACTTTTAGCAAATCTGACACACTTGTTGACATTTTTGAAGAGTCCAAGCAACATGGGCCGACTCCATTGCTACTTTTCTCCAGCATAACCTTGTCCAACGTCAACAAATAGACAACCTCCTATCCTCGTCAACCTTCCATAAAAGCCCCTTAAAACTCTTTCTAGCTTTTTTTTTTCACATTCACACTCAATGAACTAAAGTCATAAGAAAAATAGGGAGAGTCTTAAACACTACTATTGAGAGTCACTCTTTCCTTCAAGTGAAAGATACCGCCTTCTCCAAGTGGCTTATCTCCGTTCAACCTCGAGCGTCTGCCACACCTGCTTTGATTTGTATCTCGCACCTTAAGGGCTTAAGGCAAACCAAGACAATTCAGAAGTTCCTTTGGCTTTTGTATTTCCTAGACAACATTCATTTCTATTACCGTAGTAATATGAACAAGAATAATATATACAATCCCACTTAGAATATGAATAGGAATATGATTAGTAATTAAATTATTATTGGGAAAAGTATTGTCTTTCCTTCTGGGTCGAGCCTGGTGCGGGTTATCTCTCCTTTGTGGTTTGCGAGCTATTGCATAGGAGCGACGGTTTTACCCTGTGCGCACTCAAAGGTAGCGACTGCGGGTTTCCCTTGTCATAAAAAAAAATTTAGGATCTTAATGTAGTATGTATATACACAATTCAATAATATTCTTCTCCAATATTTCTCTCATGGATCAAAGCTTTTTATGATCTTGGTATAGAGTCAAAGAGCTTTCGCTGCCGGCGACGGCTATGGCCTATATATGCCGCGCTTCTGGCTAATGCTTTTGTTAACAAAAGTAGGGCTAATGATATATGCATGAACCCCATATCCAGGAGAAGAAAACTGAGTCAAACATGTCATCATGCGTCAATTTACGACGGTCGTCACTGTTCAAGTAGCACCATGCCATCTTTTCAATGATTACTTTCGCATATTCAATTTGCGTAGCACCGTGCATTTTTTTGGTGACTACTCTCTCATTCACAGTGAGTACCAACTTCGGCCTAACTCTTTACACACACTATTTTCTTTCCCTCACACTTTTATCAACTTTATTTGTTGCTCTATTATATTTTCACTTGATCACTGGCTTCTTGCTCACTTGAGCAGTGCTCTTTACTTGTGCATACACTATTTATTCGAGTGCACATACTACTTAAATGACCACCTCTATCTATAGGTGGTGATGTAAGGATCAATGGATGTAGTATTCAAAATTATACCTTCCACCTATTGCTAGAAATGTACGTTCTAGAATGGTTGTAGGCTTCTCATTCTAGAATTCTCACTCTAAATATTAGTATGGTCCATATAAGTATAATCTTAGTTATTTATTTCTCCTAATGATTACACCAAGCTTTCAAACACACCTTTTTATTGATTGTGATTAGTAAATAATTACCTTTTTTCATAAAATAGCCTCATTCTGATTTATGTTTGAGCTAAATAAGTTGAACGTTTTTTTGCTAAGAGATTTTGTGCTTTTGTATCACAAAAACTTCAGTTGATTTTAAAGTTTTAAATATGTGGAAAATAATTAAATAAAGTTTTAAATATGTGGAAAGTAATTAAATTACAAGCTTTTATGGTTACCAAACTTTCCTTTCCCGCAATACGAATGTATTAATTTTTTTTTTTATATAAAGGTTTCCCAAATCTGAAAAAAGTTAAAAGTAATCTTTCTGTTTCTTATTGCCATTGAATTGTGAAAGGTTTTAATGACATATAGATTCCTATGCCTAAAAGGAATATGTTAGAATAGGAATAGGAACAAGGATAGTATATACAATCCTACTTAGAACAGGAATATGAATAGGAATAATATGTAGAATCCTACTTGAGAAAAGGATTATAGTGTAGTGCCCTAGTTGGGCAAGGAGTCTAATGTAGTGTCTATAAATAGGGTCAATGTAATAATATAGATGCACAATTCAATAATATTGTTATCCTATATTTCTCACTTGGTTTTAGAGCCTCTACGATCTTGGTAGAGAATCAAAGAGCTTAGTTGCCAGCGAGGGGCTACCCATATAATTCTTCTTATCGGCCCGACGATTATGTTAGCAAAAGTTGGGTCATCGTGTATCTTTCTGGTGGCTATTTTCTCATATCTAATTTGCGTAGCATCGTGCATCTTTCTGGTAACTGATTTTTTCATATTTAATTTGCGTAGTACCATGCACTTTTTTGGATTACCTTATATCTGATCTATGTTGCAATGTGCATCATTCCGGTGACCACTTTCTCATATCTCATTTATGTAGAGCACTATGCCATCTTTTCGGTGACTAATTGTTTCATATCCGATATGCTTAGTACTGTGCCACCTTCTACTTTCTTATATGTTTAGGGTCGTACCATCATTTCGTCCCTACCAATATAATTTTATTTCTCAGATTGTTAGCACTTTCAACTATCGAATCTAATACTCCGACCTATGAGCATATTTGGGCCAATTTCTAACGACTTTCTTGTTTAATATCGACTCATTTATTGATTTCAAGATGATTTATATATTATATATATACTAGATTGATTTACTGTTTAGCGATCGCGCAACCACCTAGTTTTGTTGCTCATAGCATTGTATCTCGATATGCAAGTTACTCTGTGGACTGCAATTCTTGAGCTTGGTTTGAAAAGCTCATCACAATAATTTAGGAATTTGGCATGACTAATAGTGGAGCTAATCATTTGTGATTCATCACATTTTTCATTAAATTCAGTGTTTAATGAGAAGGCTAAGCACTTTGAGTTTGATTGTCAATTTTGTGAAGTGAGTTATCAACTTGAAAATGTCTTCACCAGGCCCTTCTCCAATCCTCGTATTAATTACATTTGGAACAAGTTAAGTACATTTTTCTATTTGCACTGGGGGAGAGGGTTAGAACAAGAATAAGAACAAGGATAGTATATAAAGTCCTACTTAGAATAGAAATAGGAATAAAAATATGAATGAATAATATATAGAAGTCTATTTGAAAAGGGATTGTAATGTAGTGTTCTAGTTGAGAAAGGAGACTAATGTAGTGTCGATAAATAGTGTCTCAATGTAATAATGTAGATACAAAATCCAATAATATCTTCTCCAATGCTTTTCAAACAAAAGTGTAAAAGTTTCCTAACGTAACTTCACAAAACTTTAGTTAATGTAATATCTGGAATGTTAGAAAAATAATTAATGACTATTTTGTTTGGTGAGAAATCTATTTCTTAAAGGGTGAACGATATTTCGCTAAGGGTCTTTTCACTTTTAATATAATATGAAAGTAGTTCAAATTTAATATGAAAATGTATTGTATGGATAGATAAATAATATATCATTTAAATATAGATAGATGGTGTTTTATTCATAAATATTCCTTTTATGTTTTTTTTGCAAATTAAAATTTAAAATATTAAGACAAATTTCAATTTCTCAAGATCCAAAATAAACTCTAAAATTTATGTAAAAAAAGTGAAGTGGATGTCGCGTCAATTAATTCAATTTTTTATTTAAGGAATACAAATTATGTAAATATAAATATACATAAACGATAGTGGAATTTAATATAATTAGATATCTTCTAAACCTGTAGCGTTTAATAATTTGGTTAAATTAGTTTGTCAAAAAAATATTTGGTTGAATTAGTTATTTAAATTTACTTAAATGCTTAGTATGTATGCAAAGAATACTTAAAGAAAATACATGCAAATTATTAAGAAATATTTTGGTAGCATTTTTCTTTCCAAATTAGTTTCCAATGCCATTCCATATCCATTATTTGAGTCTAAGCTCCAATAACAAGACTTCACAGAAAATGTCCCTTTTCGATGCATTATGCAGATTGGAATATCAGGAACTCCAAAATAAAGTTATTTTGTTTTCCTAATTTTTTCCGTACAACTTCAACCTCAAAATATACCGAGTCCAAAGTGAATGGTTTAAAACTTTAAAGCATTGAAGGAGGTATTCTTATAGTGTGTTTATACTAGGGCAATGAATGTAAGGCATATTTTGCATAAACACTTTTTAACACTTAATCGTGGTTAAGTGATATACATAATTATTTTGATTTGTTGATTCTAAAGGTAATCATTTAGTTAGGTGTAAACACCCATTGCCTATTTCCCGTATTTATGTTACTACAAACATATTATAAACAAACTTTTCAAGTTTCTTGTGACATCAAAGGGATTACTTTTTTGGGCATCTTGTTGAGTTAAAATATTTAATTCTACTTGAGAAGATCAATGCTTCGAATAGCCAAGACATTGATTTGCAATACATAGTGTACTTAAAATTTAGACCTTGAAATGTAAAGAATGAAAACAAATACTACTTAAAAACAAACAAATTATTTGAAATGTCGAGAAATCATGATAAAATATTATGTCAATGTAAATATTGATGAATGCGCAACATAAAACACCAAACTAAAGTTATAAGAGAAGTGTAAAGTAGAGATGAAAGTACACCTGTATTGCAAATAATATATGTATTTCATAGTTGATCTTCAAGTTTTTTTACAGCCCAATGATATTGTGTTGGTCCATATTGATCTCATTACTAATTTTGCTTATTTATTTCTTGAGTTCGTGATGGGTTTTTAACCTTGAATGATTCAACGGAATTTCTTATTCAACTCCTATATCTACCAAAATCCAGAAGAA
This sequence comes from Solanum pennellii, assembly GCF_001406875.1. Lineage (NCBI taxonomy): Eukaryota > Viridiplantae > Streptophyta > Magnoliopsida > Solanales > Solanaceae > Solanum > Solanum pennellii. The sequence continues at coordinate 54,846,444 of NC_028640.1, read as the reverse complement.
GAATTTGTTTGAAATTCTCTTTTTTTGATAATGGTAACTTTACTTTTATATATCCACAGGTATACTACAACCATAGTGTAGTACCCCTTCAAAAGTATCACAACTTACATTACAACTTGTAATTCAGTTATGTGCCTTACAAAAAAGTTAAAGACGTCACAAATATCTTCTGTTTGAGCTAGTAGTTTTTGCTCACACCAAAAATAATAAAGGCCTAAACAATTCATTTTAAGATTCTGAACGTTGTTTTGAGTCCCCTCAAAGCACCTTTTGTTCCTCTCAATCCAAATTGACCACCAAATACATGCTGGGACGATCTTCCATTTTTCGTCCTTCTTGCTCACATTACCATCCATATTCCTGCATCTTAGGACGTCTGCAATGCTTCCAGGTTTCACCCAACTAATCCCTTTCCAACTGATGAACATTCTCCAAAGCTGATCTGTCCATTTGCCGTGCAAAAAAAGGTGGTTGATTGTCTCAGCTTGTTCCCCACATAAAAAACAGCCAGCGGTTAGTTGGTGACCCCTTTTGTTCAGGTTATCACGAGTTAACACTGCCTCTTTGGGAAGAACCAGATGAAACAGTTAACTTTGTAGGGAATTTTTGGTTCCATATCATCTTCCAAGGCCAATTTCTTTCCTTCACCACTTCTACATTTAGCTCCCTATAGACAGAAAAAATTCCTTTACTGTTTGTGTTCCATTCTAGTCTGTCCACTTCGTCATTCAGATTGTTGAAACTTGCTACTGAGTTATAGAATTCTGTTATCTCTCCCAATCTCCCAATCATTCAGATATCTCCTTAGATATAGATTCCATCCTTGTCCAGTCCACATCATGGCAACTGTGGTTGTTTGAAATTCTATTTTAATTGTTCTTTGTTAAACTAAATTAGCCTATATATTAGTAGTAGAAATTAGAATTCGACTAAAAAAAGTGCATACATTACGGGTAACTTTGGATCTCAAAAGGGATGATATCTGAAAGAATTTGAATAAAGTAAAATAATAATTATTTTAAACTTTGGAAAATTAGGGCTTCTTACATGATTCAAATAAGGAGAGAATTAATAAGCAAATTTTTAGATGATTTCTAAGTACTATTAAGAAATACCTAAATGACTATTTTCTCTTGTATGAAATGCATTTTTATAGGTTAGAAAAGAACAATATTTCATTAAGGATCTTCGTGCTTTTAATATAATATTGGATATAGATTGTTCCTATGTGAACTTTGAAAAGTATGGCTACTGCCCAGCTCGGATAACGGGATAGTTTTGGTAAGTGGAATATCAACATGAAACTTGTTTAACAATATGGTGAATTCTCTGAAAATTCAGCAGGGGGGGGGGGTGACTGGAAAAAGCGGAGTATAACCTAGGATTGATAGAGCTAACCTCAACTATTTTGGGATTGAGCTATGAAAAAGAAAATGAAATAAATAGAAGTTTCTCTTTCTTCTCTTTGTTTCTTGTAATAAGTGGACAATCAACATGAAAATGTCTTTACCGTGGTGATTACTCTAAAAATTGAGCAAGTGGTTTGAGCTGGATAAAGCAAAGGAATAACTTGTATTAATATAGCCGACCTCAACTGTTTCGGGTTGAGCTTTAGTTAATTGATCGTTGCTTTTTAGCCACGGTCATCCTGTTTTCTGGTTCATTTTCTTTATGAATAGTTCTTTTATAAAAAGCAAAGGAAATAATTAGAAATTTTGTTTTCTGAAGCCTGGATGAAAACATCCGTCATTTTTGTAAAATGAATAATGCAGAGTTCGTTGGAAAATTAAAGTTTTTGGTGTTTTTATTACTTAACATTTTTACAGTGGCTCTTCCATATATGTGTATATAACAATAGATATCTGCTAACAAGAAGTGTTGTTGATTATAGATATGGAACCATCCTGGGATTTTGCAATTGACGCGAGAAAACAGAATCTCTAGTCGTCCTGAAGATCCTGTTGAGATCCTTCTTGCAGATGATTGCTCAAGTGATGAGAACACATATTATAATGTGGTTTCTGGAGGTACTTTTTTTGTTTTCCTTCACTCTGGATATAACGTACCAGCTAGCAATTAGTTTCTTTTGGTAGTTACAGATTCATTAGAAGGATTTAATTTTTGAGCCTATAGCATATTGATATAGATCTGCCTTTTGAGGCATCCAGAGGAATCTTTGAGTGGAGCTTACATGTAGTTGGATGTATTTCCTGATTCTATATATTGCATATTAGTCTCTCTATGATGTTTTAGTAGTGTTTATTAAGTATATCAACTGCATGATGTATTGAATTCGCGTACAATGTCTGCAAGTAACCAACACTTGTGGAAATATTTCACCTGCTCCTGTTCTGATGCCAGGAGCCATGTCTGGCTTCTATAACCTTTTTTTCTGTGGCCTGATTTAAGTGAGTTCAGGATAATAAATAACATTGGGTTGTATTAAGCGTTTCCATTAATATGTTATTGAAATGACAACTAGCCTATTTTCATTATCACATATAAATATCTGTTTGTCAGTTTCTGCAGAGAAGACGAATAGCAACAATGAAGCTCTCAAAAAAAATCATAATGGCTTCCTCCATGGGGTATACTCTTGCTCCAATTTGCTAACTTTTGTAATTTTGCTGGTATGGTTAATTGGTGGATGTGCAGGGAACTCTTGCCATCTATCTGTAGTAGATACACTTCTTTTGTATCTACATTCTACAATTCATGTTATACGTGGTGATTGTTCCTTTTTTCTTTTTTTTTTGACGTGTCATTAGTTTCCCAGCTCACTGTTTCTGTTTTGCAGGATTGGTGGAGTGATCTTCTAGATAATAATTGCAAAGAAGTTGATTATAGTGGCAAAATGGTTTTGCTACTCGACATCCTGACAATGAGCTCTAATGTTGGTGACAAAGCACTCGTGTTTAGTCAGAGCTTGTCAACCCTAGATCTCATTGAACAATACCTTTCAAAACTAACGCGCCCAGGGAAAAAGGGGAAGTACTGGAAACGGCGGAAAGACTGGTACAGGTGTGTATACCCTGTTTAAATTATTTTGGACATTGATCTTTCTCAAAAAAAAACTATTTTGGATGATGAAGAAAATTACCTCATTGTTGCTATTGTTAATACTTGAGTACATGTTTTACTGTTTCTCTTTAGCATTTGTTACACTGTGTGATTCAACACGTTACCTTGCATAAGAGCCTTGTTCCCTTTTTCTGATGGGCCATACTTGTGAATATCTTCTAACGAAGGGTGGTGGTGAGATTTTTACCCAAGACCTCAGCCTACTCTTGTACCATGTTGAAGTGTGTGACCATCTCATTATAACACTTGGAGCTATTATGAGCACACTTTTATTTGCTTACTATGTTTTCAACACGTCCTTTCAAATACAAGACTTTAATTTTTATTGATGGGTGGAAATGGAACTTGAACTCTTGATATTTGCCTGTTTGTATATCACATTGAAAAAGTGGACCTTAAGCTTAACCATCCTCAAAAGCCAGTTCATGTGGTGAGGATTGCCCAAGAACATTTAAAGAGACAAATGTCCACTCTCCAATCAATGTGGGGCAATTTAACATCATATTGTATACGAATGCCTGTGATCTGGAGCTTGGATAACATAATATGAAGTCCAACATTAGGAATACAATAATATGAAAGGTTCTGCCTCTAATTCAACTCATGATGTAGGATTGTCAAATACCAAGACTAGGATCTCATCCTGCTATAATATTATGGTAAAGTGTCTTCGTCTTATCTAAAAGCTTGACATGTTAGAGGGGCACACATTTATTTACCAGAAGTATCTTCTAACAACCTTGGTGCGGGAACCATCCTTGTTGTTGCATTTCTTATAAATATCTCACAATATATCATTTGAAAGATACAATTCTTGCAAATTTCATCGTCTTCATAAGAACATTTGACCTATTTTTAGAGTGATTCCAATCATCTAGTCAAAGAAAAAAAGTAATATTTCCCCAGTCAACAATGGAAAGAAAACAAGCCCACTGATTCACATATTATGCGGCACACACTTCTCATATTTCAGAGATTGTCGTTATAATTACTAGCTACCCAAGCGCACTCTCAAAAAAGTATATATAGTTGTCTACTAATCTTGTTAGTTTTACGTATTAGTTTAGCTTTTCTTATTCATCACATGAGCTCTTTAGGGACGGATCTCTTCCTTCTGGTTATGGTAGAATGGAACACAAAATAATTGGTGCACTGAACATTAATAAATAAGTAAATTTATTTTAAAAGTTGTCTTATTGAAACTGTCCTCAAAATTCCATCTAAACTAAAATTGCAACATTTCTTCTTTACTCGCACTATTCCACAGAAGATTTAAAAATGATTAGAATAGAGTGTTCCACTTGTTGTCTCCTTGTATGGTTTTGGTTCGTCCTCGTATCATTAGCTAGTTTTTGGGGTTGAGTTAGGCACAAAGTCCATTTCTTATAATAGATCGAACTCATATTCTGTTGTCCGTGCTCTAGAAATCCAGTCTTTGACGTGTTGGGGATGTTAAGCGTCCCACATTCGTGGAGGGAATTGATTATTTCCTTATATAGCACTAGTCAATTCTCATATTCACAGCGTAATTTTTGGGCTCGAGTTAGACCCAAGGTCCATTTGTCATCAAATATTACACCAGATTTTGTACTGCATCTTCGTCAAAGTTTTTCCAGTTTTGATGGTCAGGAAGCCCTACATCGTCACTCTTTTTGGAAAGAGAGAAGGTTACAACAAGGGAAAGTAGATGAACTTGTAGACTTCTTAGGTGCCTTGTAAATCTAGATTCTGACTTACTCCTTTGTGTAAAATATTTTCGGAAGCGGCAAGCGTTCCTTAATGCTGAGGAATGTAATAGTACGAATTGTCAAAAGAAATTACATAAGGGATATAGTGGTGAATGCTATTTTGCTCAATTGTTTCTGCTGATGTGGTTTGACTTCATTTTCTTGCTTTCACTAACTGTGTTATTGAGAGTTTTTGGTCTCCAATTTTGGATAATAGGATTGATGGAAGAACAGAATCATCTGAAAGGCAGAAACTTGTTGACTGTTTTAACAGTCCATTGAATAGAAGGGTTAAGTGCGTACTGATATCTACTAGAGCTGGATCTCTTGGTATCAATCTTTATGCTGCCAACCGTGTAATTATAGTTGATGGCTCTTGGAATCCAACTCATGATCTTCAAGCTATATACCGAGCTTGGAGGTGTGTCTTCCAAATTTGCTCATTAACAAACACCCAGGTTCCATTAGAATATTTATTTAGCCTGAATGCTTTGTATGGTTCTAGGTATGGTCAAACGAAACCTGTTTTTGCTTACCGTTTGCTGGCACATGGAACGATGGAGGAAAAGATATACAAGCGCCAGGTAAAAGAAAGAATCCAGAATCAGCTCATGTCAGAATAGCTTTTATTTCTCGAATTATTTAAGTGGATGATTTAAGCAGGTAACAAAGGAAGGTCTTGCAGCACGGGTGGTTGATAGGCAACAAGTACATAGAACTATATCTAAAGAGGAAATGTTGCACCTTTTTGAATTCGGAGATGACGAAAGCTGTGATATACCTCTGGAATTGAAGCAAGTTAGAGAACATGCTGGTGAAGCAAACACAAATATAAATGTTGGAAGTGTTCAGAAACAAAAATTAACCTTTCCAAATGGAAGTTCTTCTTCTGACAAGCTAATGCAAAGTTTGATTGACAGGCATCATCCGCGGTACGATGTTCTTTTCTTGCTTCGTTGTGTTCAATAATTTCTTCAGAACATAACTTCTGTTGTTTTCAATGTGTTTTGGAAGTCTTGTGCAATCAGTTTGTGTTCTGAGATTTTTCAATTATACATTTTCATTAAACTATATATAGCTGAGTGTTCTAATTAATAGTGTAATAGTTTGCGTGCTTTAGACTTCATAGGAGAAAATATCCAGAACCTGTGGGGGTGACTGATTTGCTATAATCGGAAAAAGCCAATTGTTTTTATTTGTCTAGGTCTGTTTAAGTATGCTCGGTTCCTTTCTCTAAGTGAGTACGTGTGTTGATATTTAAAGAATTATGCAGAAAGAAACAGTAACGAAGTACTTTTTTCCCTTCAAAAAAAGAACAACCAAAAAAACTTTGTTCCTGTTACTTTCTCTGCATAATTATTATTCGCTTAAATAAAAGGGTGTCTGTAAGTTCTTTCATAGCTTCCTTCATTGTTCTTAAAATCACCTTGTTGATCTGTCAATGCTGAATGAGACTGGTTGTTTCTGTTCTCATGTCGGTTGTTGTCTGATGTCAGTCTTGCACCAGCTGAGTCACGAACTAAACAAAAACAATCCACCAGCTGGAGTTAGATGATATTACTGTCATCACTTCTAGAAACCTTGTTTCGATATATCCATCTTTCCAGATTGAAAAGAGTATCTACCAGCTGATTTCTTGGTTGACCTGGATTACTTATTCCTTTTTTAGTGTCTGATAAACCCCTGCGTACCTTAAGATCTGTTGTGATATGTAAGTTATCCGGGCATTGGTGCCCCTGCTTAACCTATGAAAAAGAAATGAACGATTCTACGGAGCACCTACTTCTCATATTTTGAGCTCATAATGCTCTAGAAGTTTTCGAGCAAATGCCTTTTGTTTTCAGCGATTCTCCGTACCTTAAGATCTGTTGTGATATGTAAGTTATCCGGGCATTGGTGCCCCTGCTTAACCTATAAAAAAAGATGAACAATTCTACGGAGCACCTACTTTTTGAGCTCATAATGCTCTAGAAGTTTTCGAGCAAATGCCTTTTGTTTTCAGCGATTCTCCATATTTTACTTCTATTATTTCCATACTGATTTTTGCAGTTCTTCCTTCGGTACTGAAGCTGACAAGTTGACTCTATATTTCCTTTAGAACCAAGTATACCACCTATTAATCCAAGTATTAGCTCTATCTTAGAATGACTTTTTTTTTTTATTTGTGTTAATATGATGTGTCGATTCTTCTCCTCTTTTCTGTTTTTTACTTTCTTTAGGTGTTCTCTTTTTAATAATCTAGTGGTTAGTAGTTAAAACCATAACCTGCAGTGTCTTTTGGGTTAGAAGACATCCCTGCTTATGTATTTGTCTGGATGTTTTTTTAGCAACTCATTCAAGCTTAGATTTTTTTCTGGGTGTGCTTGGAGCCTGTTTGGATTGGCTTATTGAAAGTGCTTTTAAGCCTAAATAGCTTTTAAGCACTTCTGGAGTATTTTGGGTAAATTAAAGTAGTTCTTATAAGCACTTGGTTTGAAGCTAAAATGATAAAAATAAGCGATAAGTTAGACTTTTAAGCACTTCAGAGTGTTTGGGTAAATTATAGAAGTGCTTATAAGCGCTTGGTTTTTAAGCTAAAATGATAAAATAAGCCCAAGTTATAAGTTAGGATATCTAACTTATGACTGGCTTACAAGTCAAAAGCCGATCCAAACAGAGTCTTAGTCTGTTGTGGAAACTCATTTTAGTTGTTAAATTATTATTTACTTTATCAATAGAAGAACAATGTTTCTAAGAATTTAGTAATTTCTTCAGGTGGATTGCGAATTATCATGAACATGAAAGTCTCCTGCAAGAGAATGAAGATGAAAAGCTATCAAAAGAAGAGCAGGAAATGGCGTGGGAAGTGTATCGGAGATCTATTGAATGGGAAGAGAGGCGAGTTTCGCCTGATGAACCTGTTGAACAGCAGCATATCTCTACCACTGAATCATTGTCAAAGCAAAAGCCATTTGTTCCCAGGGCCACCGTTTTTCCGCCAGCGGACCGTAATCTTGTATTTGCAGTGGGGAGTTCTAGATGCCGTTTGGTGCATAGGAAGTGCACAAAGCTATCACATTTGCTTACTCTTAGAAGTCAAGGCACAAAGTGGGGTTGCAGCACCGTTTGCGGGGAGTGTGCTCAAGAGATCAAGTGGGAGGGTGTTAGATCAGCAAAGTGATGCCATCCATGTATTTATATTATAGTTCAGCCTTTTTTGGGGCGATTCAATACACTGTGAGGGCTTGGTAAACATTCAGTTTTAGGTTTCAGCCATGACTTGAGAAAACAATATACTCATTTTGGGGTAAGGGAGATGGAAATGTTCTTCTGAGATTTGGCTCTTTGTTAAGTGAAACTGTTGTCATCATTTGTATTTTGAAAAATGCAGAGGGATATCTCTTTTGTCTGAACTGCTACCTCATATTGCAAAGAAGGAAATCCCTCTTTTTTCTGCTGGATGCCCATCATAATTTGTCCAAGATTTACTATTCGGTTATTGTTGACTAATTTATCTTTAATTGCATCCACAACACTCTGATTAGTTGTGCATATTTTTTTAATACAAAAATTTCAGTATTGCTGGTTTATGTTAAAATAAATCTTGAGCGGTGACTCGAAAGATTGTCTCTTAGGGGTTGTTTGGTAGAGGGGCTGTTTGGTAGATTGGTAGAGGGGCTGTTTGGTAGAGTGTATTAGAAGAAATAATGTATGCATTGGCTAAACACATTTATGTATTAGTAGTATCTTATTTGGTACACTTTTTTTTCCTATGATTATTTTATACACTCTTTATCATGTATTGAGGGATATACTACTAACACATGAAAGTTCATGGTATTAGTAGTGCAAAGAGGATTTAATACAAGCATTGTTATCTCCATTTTATTTTGTTTTGACATCTTTTTCATTAGATTTGTAGAGGGTATTTCTGTATAAAAATATTTTAAATGAAAATCATACAATACTGCACACTATTTTTAATATATCAAACCAGACAATGCATAAGAACACTATTTATCATATTCTTCTACGTTCTACCAAACAAGCTCTAATTCGTTGATACTGTCTATCATGAAAAATTTATGATTGTTTGTACAATTTATTACGTAGAATTGGATACAGATGCAGAAGAAAGGTTTTCATTTGAACCCCCCTAACTGCAGTGTACATCAAATGGTTGCCAAGTGCATTTTGGACATGAGCAGCTATGTCAAACCACCTACCATCTTTCATCCCCCAACCAATTGTCCTTTTCCTTTGGTCCTGTTGGCCCTGCTTCACCATAAAGTTCAGTTGGAAATAGCTCAATGAAACTTTCCACTGAAAATCTCATGAAAAAAGGAAGATGCTTGATTATTTTTTCCACTTCTGATCGTCCGTCGTATATGATGGTTGGACCCCATTCTCTCATATACTGCAACCATGGTGGTTCTGCAACAACTCCCTCTCCAAGGTACTCGGCAGCTACAATTTCATATTTGCTGCTAGAGTCCACATAGTACTTGCTACGGGCACAATCGTTTCTCAGTCCAAAACCGAGTTTAGAAGAGCCTTGAAGATAGCAGCCAGGATGTGGGAAACTCGCGTGGCCATATTTCGATGCATATACAATTGGCTTGTTACCCTCTATGAACTCCAATTTGCAGGCATCTACCCATTCACCACCACTATGTTCTGAGAAATACACACTCCAGAGCTCACCAGAAAAGTTGCTGATACGGAGTGTGTAGTGCTCCCAATCACCGACATGCTCTCCTACTTTATTCAAAGTAAAACTCAATAATCCAATCTTGACAGTAGCCGGTCCATTGAAAGGACAGAATATCCACATTGCAATATCTGTGAAGATTCCCCCTATCGATGGTTTGACATGAACATAGAGCTCTGCACTCTCGATATTCCCACATTTGACACTGGTTCTATTTGCATCATCTTTATTTGGCAAATCAAGCCAATATTGACCATCGTTTAACCCTCCTGCAGGCAAGTTTGAGCCTTTTGAGTTGATGACTGTACCATTATTCCTTCCGTCTTTGTAAAGGAGAGCTCCATTCATGAAGAACCATGGAACTGAGGAAGGCAAATAAATTTCATCTGGATGGAGATACATTGTTGGTCCATAGTGCTTGATGAGGGCATGGATCTGCTCGAGATTGGGCATTGCGTGTAGAGAGGAGTCGAGATTTTTCAAGCATGCAATATCAAGCTCATCTCCAGAACTGAAGTTTGTACTACCGAAGAACGTCCCAGCAGAAACCCCTGCACAAAGCATGCCCCTCTTGCACGGTCTAGTTTTCCAAACTTGAAATTGTTTCCTTTGGAAAAAGGAATCTGAACTAAATATCATTTCAGAGGCCTCACAATTTTCCGTCAGGTCAGCTCGGACACATCTAACTTCATCAGGATCAGGTTCATTAGGCTCAACAGAAGCCAAACATCCTATCGATTTATAACCAACTGGTGCATTTGGCATCCAAATATAACCACCTCCATTGTATTGCGAGTCCGACCTCCAAATTAAAGTGTAATTCAGAGGCTTTTGAAGAGCTGGGAGCTTTGAAGCTGAATCTTGGACATTAGATAAGTCTTTGGCAACAAGAACATAACCAGTTATATGCTCACCATCTGGCTGACAGTAGTGACCAAGGATATAATATCCTTCTGGAATTCCATCCGGCTTATAAAACGAAACACAGTCCGATTTTCCAAACGATGAGCCGCAACCCCAAATTTTCTTAAATTTGGTGATTTGAACAACTTCAATTTCCCCTAAACATATTCTTCCTGTTCCAAATCCTTTGCCTACAAAAACAAAATATGCCCCATTAGCAAACTGAGCTTCTCTTTCTCTCAATTCACATACGTCCCACAAACAAGACACAACATTCTGAATAAGAAACAGTAACTACCACAAAATAATGGTAAGCAATGTCCGAGGAACAATACATAGAAACAGAAATCGAAATAGCTCTATCAAAGTTATCTAAATTTAGTCAAATTTGAAAGCTCTCAGAAAATCTAAAACAGTGAAACAAGTCACATCTCCCATTCCTAGCCAAACAATTGACCAAGTTGATGAATTTTCAAGAATAGAACACCATATTTGACCAAGTCTTTAAACAAAAAGTCAGCAGGAAATTACAAACAATAATCTTTTGTCCAAAATTCTTCTTCCCAATAAGGATTTTAAGAGGAAGTAGTAATTTCATTTTGTTGACCCTTTTGATCATAAATAAGCGTAACAGATATAAGTACACAAGATCAACTAAAGAATTATGTCTTATTCAAAAAACAACTGATCTTTCATCATATTCAACATGCACTGCAGACAGACACAAAGATCAAGACTGAAAAACAGGGATTTTATGAAAGAGAACAACAAAATGATAAAAATACAAAAAAAAACAACAAATTTGAAGAAGACATACCTTGAGGCCATTTAGGAATGGGTGAAGGCAAAGAAAATTTCTTTGATTCAACAACAGGGTAATAATCACATAAATTATCCCAACACCAACATTCCCTCCCTAACATTTTTTTCCCAATTACAACGCGAAAAATTGACAAACTTCAAAACCCACAAAAATATTATCAAGAATTTGATCACAGCTTATCAACTACACATAAAAATGATAGTTGGCAGATGGGGTTGGTCGATATAGCAGTCAAATGAAAAATCAAACTGTTTGACAAAGAAAACAAGAAAGAGAGAATTATTTCTGGTGAAGAGGTTGAGTAAGAAGAGATTAATGTATATATTTACAAGTTAGGGGCTGCTGCTGCTCCTTTTATCATATTATATTAACAATAATATAATGAGAAAAAGTAAAGTTGTTCTACTTGACATTGTTTGACATTTGCTTTTGTACCTCAAAGGAGGTGGCTGTAGCCAGGTTTGGGTCCCTGGGGATCGGTGGGAGATTAATTAATTAATTTATTTATTACTTTTATAACATGTCTTTAGTTCACTTTCTTTGTACTTATCAAGAAAAACAAATATCTATTCATCAATGTACTAGTTCATAAACATGTGTGTTGTACATATAGACCTAAGTCATTCAGGATCATTTAAAATTTTTCACACAATTCACTTGGATATCTTAATTGAAATTATTATTTATTGGATACTTTTATTTATATAAATTTGTTCCTATTAGACATTTTTGATAAGCAATTAAAAAATGTAAAGTGTATATGATATTTTCTCGAAAACATCACAAAATGATCAATAAAAAAATGGCATGGACCTCAAAAATTATAGAAAACAATTTTTAATTAAAAAAATTGTTTCAATTTTCAAATGTATTTTCTACCGATTCTACTACCAGCCCCATGCTAATCCCCCCTGCCGACCTTCTTTTCTTCTTTGTATTATTTTTTTTCAAATATCACAAAATTTGGTATCTTAATCAAATTATTTATAGATTCTTTTTCTTTAACAAAATATTTTTCATACCTAATACATGAGAGAAAGATATAAAGAGAGACTCGTACAAGAGTGATGAAGAAGCGGAGTTTGTTCATAGATAACCATTTCACAATCAATTGTAAAAGGGAAAGAAAAGATCCAAATTAATTTTATGGAATTCTCTGATATTACTTTTTATAAATTAAATAGATTATATTTTAATTTGAGTAGTAATGTTTGTTTGGAGGTTGTCAGATATGGAGTTGAACGGATCGTCGGCCATATTGTTGACTTTGATGTCCAAAAATCATCTTTCTTCTTTCTTTTTGCAAATACAATTAGTTGATTTTTTTTTTTTAAAAAAATAGATACAAAATGTAGTTTTTGAAATAAATTAGGTGGGGAAGGAGAAGACTAAAAGCAGGGAAAAGGGAGCGGCGTGGGGATTTTTTCTTTTGGGATTAAAAATTATTGTTTTTCTAAAATATTTAAAAAATTATTTTAATTATTTATAATGTCAGCTCTGAATGGAAGAAGAAAAAGAGTAAGTTTTTTTTTTTAATTCAGATTTTTTCACGCGCTAAAAGTGGGTGAAACTCACTTTTTTTTTTGCCATATCAACATTTTTTGTTTAATAAGTACACATTTTGAACAACTTAGGTGTTCCATAGGTACTAGCTTAAGTTAAGATGTCTAAATGAAATATGCGGATAACTTTAAGAGGCCGTAGATGACTCAAGCCTATATTTTAGGCCAAAGACCCCCTAAAAAGTTGGTAGCAAATTTCACTTAGATACCTTAACTGTCATACCCCAAGCCTACACCCTGGACATGGCTGGCACTCGAAGACCAATGCTGGCCTCGAATGGATCCTTGGACTGGCTTACTTAACTCAGCGGAAGACTTAACTCAATAAAACATTCGCATTTAATAACTGAAAGAATAATAAGTTGGGAAAAATGGAACTTAAGTCTCATAACAAAATATCTGAATACAAAGATGAGAGACTGAAAACTAACTATCTGACAGTCTATAAAGCCTTTATAATAAATAGGTATGTTGGGACAGTGTAACACCTCAAATGAGATTTAGTTGTAGCTAGAGCCTTACATGAGTGTCATGAGGTTATAAGGTCCTAAAATGGTCAATTATGGTGTTTAGAGGCATTACATAGGAGTTTGAGAGAGTTTGGAGGTGAAACGTCTAAGAACGTCTGAAAGATAGCCTTGAGACGTGCTAGCGTGCCTTAGTATGTTTCATGAGGTTTTAGATAGTGTTTTAGCTCAAATTGATAGGGATAGTTCCTAACATCTAGACGGACGTAATTGGGGTTGATATTTCAAGGCACGACTCCCCAAGGGCCTCGCATAAGGCCCTCAAAGAGGACCCCAACCATGGCCTATACAACGTCTGGGCAGTGTCAATCGACGAGGCAATCGACGTCTCGTGTGTTGGTTGATGCCCCGTCGATGGAGGGGCGTAGATTGACACTTAAACTCTTGAGTGAGAGGCTCCTTGGAGCAGTCTTTGACCAAGACAACGGTTTCCAGTACGGTCCGTCATCTGGTCGACGCCCCGCCGGTGGCCTTTCGTCGATGCAACCCGTATTTCATACAATTTACTGTTAAGTGAAGGGTGAATTGGGAAATTCACTCCACGTCCAAATAAATGCATGAGCGGTTAAATTAGGTGCTTTTATGTATTTTAGGAGTATTTCAACAATAAAGGACCCTCCTAGACTCTAGACTCAAAATCCAAACCTCTCTCTCACATTCGAATTGTCAAGAACACCATTAGAGAAGAAGAAGAATTAGGTGCTGCATCTTAGGACGATATCTCCAAGGATTCAAGCTAAGATAAAGGCTCTAATCTAAGGTATGTGAAACTTATTCATTCATGGATTCTTCCATCCATGAAGCCCCTTAGTTTCCCATAAATTGTGAATCGAAAGAACCCCAATCTAGTGAGGGTTGCGATTGCATTCTAGGTAAGGTGTGTTAGTGATCCCAACATACTGGGTAACATTCACTTATGTTTATATGATGATTATATGCTTTTTTCATGGTGAAGTATGGTAATTGAATTTGAAGGTTATCATGGTAATTTTAGGCCATTAGAGACTAGATGAAGGTTTTATATTAATCTTCTTAATTCAATTGTATTCTATGTTATTTGATCATGATTGAATCATCTAGATATGAATCGAACTAGGCTTAATTGATCTAGGTTGGTCTTGACTTGTAAAGCTTGAATTGAACCTATGTGATCATGCATACCTAGAATTACCTTTTAATAATCTAATTGAATGAACAAAGTATGAAACTGAAATAGATCATAATGAATTAAAAGGTAGTAATAGTTTATGGGCTGTTACGCCGTTGATATTAGGGATTTTGGGTTAAAGTCATGATGAGGATGATTGTGGTGATGTTTCCTTTCTCTTCTACACCTAGACATGAACATGATTAGGAGAAGCAAGTTCGGTCACATAGATGAACCCTAGGTTGACTTAAGAACCTAAAATGAATCATTGCATGGTTGACTAAGATTATCTTGAAGTTGAGTTATATGATTACTTCATGAGTAAGAAAATTGGTCAGACAAGACCAAGGCATGATAGCTTGAGATGTGAATCTCATGATAGCTTGAGATATAAATTCTCACGATAGCTTGTGATTTGAATTCTCACGATAACTAAAGATGTGATTCTCATGATAGTTTGAGATATGAATTCTCATGATAACATGAGGTGTGAATTCTCATGATATCTTGAGATAGTCGTCTCATGATAGCTTCAGATGGTAGGTCTCAAGGGTAGCTTTAGATGGTAAATCTCAAGGAGGCTTGAGTTGAAATACTCATGGTAGCTTGAGATGTTGAGTCTCATGGAAGCTTGAGTTGAATTACTCATGGTAGCTTGAGGTGATGAAATTCATGGTAGCTTGAGATGGAGGAAGTAAGTTCTCTCATGTTTAGCTTGGTCATGTGTTGCAAGGATGCTTGATCATGGTAGCTTGCGAATGGTGGTTCTCATGTTAGCTTGGGATGGAGTAAGCAAGATCTCCCATGATTAGCTTGGTCTTGTGTTGTAAGTTTACTTGATCATGTTTTCTTGACTTGGTTAGGCCAAAATCATTTCATGGTAGCTTTAAGGGAAAGGCCTATACTCTCCTAATATTAGCTTGACTTGCATTCAAGGTGCATTTCATGGTAGCTTGATTTGCATGCAAGGTGAATTTCATGTCATAGCTTGAGATTAGTTTCTCATGGTAGCTTAGGGTTAAGGATTCATGCTCCCCTATGATTAGCTTGCATTTACATGATTGGTTGCATGGTGGTTATGATGGTTGTATCCTTCCTTTAGTTAGCTTGGTTAGTATGTCGAGATGCATTCCATGGTAGTAGGTCTATTATGGTAGTATGTTGAGCTTAATAGACAAAGTTACAAGAAAAGTTATATTGGAGTAAGATAGTTTAGAGGAGTAGTTAGTATGGATGGTAATATGAGATGGTATCCATACATGACACAAGAATGACTTGAAGCTACCTATGACATTACCACTACATGATGTATGCTTAGGTAAAAAAGTGCTATTGTTACTTTCCATGACATGATTGACTTAATATGATAGTTACTTGTCAATATTAAGTAGGTCTATTAGATGAATCCTAAGATGATATGAATCAAGATAGGGTGACTTCAAGATATGCTTAGTGTGTGAGGTAGTATGGGATGTTTCACATGCATTGCACAAGTATGCTTTGGGGTGACCTAGGGGCATAGTTCTTATATGATATGATGAACTTAGGTATTAATTATGAAAGTGGACTATGATCAAGAATGACCAAAGAGATGTACTAGCTTTTGTAGTAGTCTGAGATGCTACCTTAGTCTTGCACTAGTATACTTGGAGGTGGCTTGTGAGTAGTTCATTTAAGTAAAAAGGACAATTATTTAAATATGAACTCTTATATACTTTATGATGTTGTATTATGCTTATGTTATTCATGTTATGCTTATGCTTTTCTCTCTTAAGATTATGTCTATTATTTACTAACCCTTTGAGATATCTTATGTTTTTAATGATAGTTTCCATACTTAGTACTTATCGTACTAACATATATTGCCTACATATTGTTCATGTAGGGTCTTGAGGATATTGAGTTGATTTCAAGGGAAAAGTTTTTAAGGCTTGAAAGAAAAGAAGATTGGTGAGTCCTCCTAGTATCTGAGGACATAACTACTACGTTGTTTTTTATATTCTTTCATGTTTAGAATTTTATGGACAGTGACACAAGACTATTGTACTCATGATGTCATAGATGGTTTTTGAGACATATGTTAGATGTTTTATGAAATGACTTCCACATTATATTTTGAAATAAAAGTTTAATTCCATTTACTTTTCATATATATGCAATGAATGATGTTCAAGGGCTTGTACAAGACCTCCGAGAGGTCAAGTACGCCATGTTGTGACCTAAGAATGCCCTAACTTCGAGGGTGTACATGCGGGTTGTGACAAAGTTGGTATCAAAGCAAAAGGTTATGAAATGGTCTTAGGATGTTTCAAAACCATGTCTAGTAGAGTCTTATTCATCGGTGTGAGTCGCAAAACTTCTATAAGTATGAGGCTATGGGATGCTAAGGAAAGTGTCACTTCTTTAATCTTAAAGTCGTGCCATGGAGTTTGGCTTGAGTAAGCCCTTCTTTTAATGTTTGCCTTTGATTTTGTAGGTTGTAACTAACACTAGGGATAATTATAGAAGGGAAGGAGAAGGGAATGGGGAGCAAGAGATTCCTCCCCAAGTATAAGGGCATGTGCCTACCCATGTGCAAGAACAAGTTCCTCCTCAAGTTCCTAATGACCCTCCAATAGGGAATGCTATGCTTGAGGAATTTAGGGCTTCTATGACTTTGTTGGCTCAAGACTTAACGGCCCAAGATAATAGGTGCGAGGTGGATACGACAAATCCTATAGGAGAAATGAGTGCTACTAGAGTAAGAAAGTTCTTGAGAATGAATCCACCGGAGTTCCATGACTCCAAAGTTGAGAAAAATCCGAATGGGTTTATTGATAAGGTGTATAAGGTTCTTGCAATCATGGGAGTGTATTCCATTGAAAAGGCGGAGTTGGCTGCCTATCAATTGAAAGATGTTGCCCAACTTTGGTATGAGCAATAAGAATATAGTAGACCTTTAAGAGCGGGCCCTATAGAGTGGGAGACTTTTAAGTTGGCTTTCCTTGATAGGTTCTTTCCTAGGGAATTGAGAGAGGCTAAGTTGGAGTAGTTCATAAACCTCAGGCAAGGTAGTTTGAGTGTCAAGGAGCTTTGAAGTTCACTCTTTTGTCTGAGTATGCTCCAAGTTTGGTGGCAAATCCTAGAGACTTGATGAATAGGTTCATGACAGGGGTTTCCGAACTAGTAGAAGAATAATGTTGTATGGCCATGCTTGTTTATGATATGGATATCTCCCGACTTATGGTGTTTTCTCAACAAATAGAACAATCCAAGATTAGGAAGGAGAAAAAGAGAATTAGCATGGACAAGGAGAGTTTCGATGGACATGGTTGTTCTAAGAATCGACAAAAGTTTTTTGCACAAGGTCATTTAGTGCTTCTACGTATGAGGATGAAAGGGTGTCTAACCCTAGACCTCAAGAGAGGAATGAGTATTCCAAACGTATTTTCCCTTGGTGTGGTAAGAAGCATGAGGGTAGGTGTTTGACTGGTAGTAATTCTTTCTATGGATATGGTGAGTGGTCATATGATGAGGATTTCCCTAAGGCAAGAACTAATGTGAGGGAAATCAAGATAATTGCTACCAATAGTGAGGAAGATGTTCCTAAAGCCAAGGCTAGGTTCTTTGCACTCAAATCCAAGGGTGATCAAGAGGGATCACCTCATGTCCCTTTCTGGTATGTGTTTCTTTATTAAATTATGAAAATTTCCAGAATTTCTTATGATTATTACTTGCTTTGTAGATTTTGGTGTTTCCTTATGATGAGGAGTTGATGTTATAAAGACATGTGTGGCTTGTTCCCAAGTGGGGGATAACGAGCCCTTTTCATAAGCCTTTATATGATTATATGTAGTGATGATTAGCTTAGAATTGAATTGTTTCCTTGATTTGAGTACGTGAATTTAGGTATAATGCATATAAGATGTGCTGCTAGTATATAATAGGTCCTTTAAAGGATTGCTTAATAGGGTGTCATTCAAGGACAATGTTTCCCAAGTGGGGGATATTGTAACACCTCAAATGAGATTTAGGTGTAGTTAGATCCCAACTTGAGTGTCATGAGGTTATAAGTTCCTAAAATGGTCAATTATGGTTTTTAGAGGCAGTATATATGCTTGAGAGAGTTTGAAGGTGAAACATCCAAGAACGCTTGGTGACATTTGAAAGATAACCTTGATACATGCTAGCGTGCCTTAATATGTTTCATGAGGATTTATGCAGTGTTTAAGCTCAAATTGATAGGGATACTTCCTAACATATAGAATGACGTAATTTGGGTCGGTATGTCAAGGCAAGACTCCCCAAGGGCCCCGCAAAAGTCCCTCAAAGAGGACCCCAACCATGGCCTAGACACTGCCTGGGCAGTGTCGATCGACGAGGCAATCGACGCATCGTGTGTTGGTTGATGCCCCGTCGATGGAGGGGAGTAGTTTGACACTTAAACTCCTGAGTGATAGGCTCCTTAGAGTAGTTTTTGACCAAGAAAATTGGTTGCCAGTATGCTCCGTCGTCTGTTGACATCCCGTATGTGGCCTTCCGTTGATGCAGCCAGCATTTCGCACAGTTCACTGTTAAGTGAAAGGGTGAATTTGGAAATTCACCCCACGTCTAAATAAATGAATGGGAGGTTAAATTAGGTGCTTTTAGGTATTTTAGGATTATTTAAATAATAAAATATCCTCCTAGACTCTAGACTCCAAATCAAAACCTCTCTCTCACATTAGAACTCTCAATAACACCATTAGAGGAGAAGAAGAATTGAGCAACACCTTAGGACGATTTCTCCAAGGATTCAAGCTAATATTAAGGCTCTAATCTAAGGTATGTGAAGCTTATTCAGTCATGGATTCTTCTATTCATGAAGCTCCCCTAGTATCCTTTCAATTGTAATCCAAAGAACCCCAATCTAGTGAGGGTTGTGATTGCATTGTGGGTAAGGTGTGTTTATGATCCCAATAGAGTGGGTAACATTTACTTATGTTTATGTAATGATTATATTCTGTTTTCATGGTGAATTATGGTAATTCAATTTGAAGGTGATCATAGTGATTTTAGGCCATTAGAGGCTAAATGAAGTTTTATATTAATATTCTTAATTCAATTGTATTCTATGCTATTTGATCATGATTGAATCACCTATCTATGAATTGAACTAAGATTAACTGATCTAGGTTGGTCTTGACTTGTAAAGATTGAATTGAACCTATGTGATCATGTATACCTAGAATTATCTTCTAATAATATAATAGGATGAAGAAAGTATGAAATTGAACATAGATCATAATGAATTACTGGTAATAATTTTTTATGGGTTATTATGCCATTGATGTTAGGGCTTTGGGGGATAGAGTCATGATGAGGATGATTGTGGTGATGTATCCTTTCTCTTCTACACCTAGACATGAACATGATTAGGAGAAGCAAGTTCTCTCACATACACGAACCCTACGTTGACTTAAGAACCTAAAATGAATCAATACATGGTTGACTAATTTTATCTTGAAGATGAGTTGTATGATCATTTCATGAGTAAGAGACTTTGTGAGACAAGACTAAGACAAGATAACTTGAGATGTGAATCACATGATAGCTTGAGATATGAATTTTCATGATAGATTGAGATGTGAATCTTATGATAGCGTGAGATATGCATTCTCATGATAGCTTGAGATGGTGGTCTCATGATAGCTTGAGATGGTAGGTCTCAAGGGTAGCTTGAGATAATAAATCTCAAGGAGGCTTGAGTTGAAATACTCATGGTAGATTGAGATGTTGAGTCTCATGGAAGCTTGAGTTAAATTACTCATGGTAGCTTGAGGTGATGAACTTCATGGTAGCTTGATATGGAGAAAGTAATCTCTCTCATGTTTAGCTTGGTCATGTGTTGCAAGGATGCTTGATCATGGTAGCTTGCGAATGGTGGTTCTCATGTTAGCTTGGGATGGATGAAGAAATCTCTCTTATTATTAGTTTTGTCTTGTGTTGTAAGGATACTTTATCATGTTTGCTTGACTTGGTTAGGCCAAAACCATTTCAAGGTAGCTTTAGGAGAAAGACCTGTACTTTTCTAATGTTAGCTTGACTTTCATGCAAGGTGCATTTCATGGTAGCTTGATTTGCATGCAAGGTGCATTTCATGTCATATCCTGAGATTAGTTTCTCATGGTAGCTTAGGGTTGAGGATTCATGCTCCCCTATGATTATCTTGCATCTACATAATTGTTTGCATGGTGGTTAGGATGGTTGTATCCTTCCTTTAGTTTGCTTGGTTAGTATGTTGACATGCATTCCATGGTAGTAGGTTTATTATGGTAGTATGTTGAGCTTAATAGAGAAGGTTACAAGACAAGTTATCTTGGAGTAGGATAGTCTAGAAGAGTACTTAGTATGGATGGTAGTATGGGATTCTATCCATACATGACACAAGTATGACTTAAAGCTACCTATCGCATGACCACGACATGATGTATGGTAGCTTGGATAGTGCTATAGTTTCCTTCCATTACGTGATTGACTTAAGATGATAGTTCCTTGTCAATATTAAGTAGGTCTATAAGATGAATCCTAAGATGACATGAACCAAGATACGATGACTTAAAGATATGCTTAGTGTGTGAGGTAGTATAGGATGCTTCATATGCATTCCACAATTATGCTTTGGGGTGGCCTAGGGGAATAGTTCTCATATGATATGATGAACTTAGGTCTTAATTATGAAAGTGGAATATGATCAAGAATGACCAAAGAGATGTACTTAACTTTGGTAATAGTATGGGATGCTACCTTCGCCTTGCACTAGTATACTTGGAGGTAGAGGTGTACATGACCGGGTTGGCTCGGGTTTTTCAAATATCAAACCAAACCATTCGTGTAAAATTTAAATTTATAAACGAAACCAAACTAATAAAATTCAGAATTTTTTGGGTTTTTCAACCTCGGGTTGGTTCGGGTTTTTCAAATACCAAACCAAACCATTGTGTCAAATTTTTAAATTTATAAATCACAAAATTAATAAACTTTGGGTTTTTCCAAATTTTTTGGTTTTTTTTTGGTAAAGTTTGCATACAAACATACAATTAACTTGTGCTCGAAATATTTCTTTAGTCCAACCAAAATACAATTATCTAAGGTATTTTTTAAAAAATAATACAAAATATGATATGAGTATTGATAACACAAAAATATTCAATAAAAAATAATAATGAAATCATCATATAAAATAAATATTGTAAAGTCATAATGAAAATAATAGTAATTTAAAAGTACTAAATCATTCTAAAAAAAGTTTAATAAGTATAGTTACATTACTAAATATCTAAGGTAAATTAAAGTTAGAGTATGCATTTTAATTATAACTAAAGAACAAATATTCAATACTATTGTCATTCTTCGTGTTGAATTGATTTTCTTCTTGCATTAATATTAATTTGATTTTGATTTAAGTTTAAATATAATTATCAACATCTATGAACTATAATCTTTATTGGATCATTCCGAATTTTAAGTTTTAAACTAGAAATAATATATCAAAAGATAAAAATTATGAAATAATATAAAAAATATTTTAAAATGATATCAAAGTAAATATTTTTATGTATAAAATAAAATTTTAAAACTACATATATAATGTCGGGTTGGTTTTTTCTCGTTGAAACCAAACCAACCCAAATATAATCAGACTTTTTTTCCAATATCAAACCAAGTCAAACCAAACCACTAGTCGAATTTTTTTCGGTTTGACTCGGTTTGCTGTTTGGTTCGATTTTGGGTTTGGTTTTGTACACCCCTACTTGGAGGTGGCTTGTGGGTAGTTCATTTGAGTAAGAAGGACAGTGATTTAAGTATGAACTCTTATATCCTTTATGATGCTTTATTATGCTTATGTTATTCATGTTATGCTTAGCTTTTATCTCTTATGATTATGTCTATTATTGACTAACCCTTTGAGATATCTTATGTTTTGGTTGATAGTTTTCATACTTAGTACATATCGTACTAACGCATATTGCCTACATGTTGTTCATGCAGGGTCTTGAGGATATTGAGTCGATTTCAAGGGTAGAGTTTTCAAGGCTTGCAAACAAAGAATATTGGTGAGTCCTCATAGTATCCGAGGACATCACTATTATGTTGTATTTTATATTCTTTCATGTTTAGACTTTTATGGGATGTGACCCAAGACTATTGTACTCATGATTTTCATAGATGGTTTTTGAGACATATGTTAGATGTTTCATGAAATGACTTCTGCATTATGTTTGGAAAGAAAATTTTTAATTTCGTATACTTTTCATATATATGCAATGAATGATGTTCAAGGGATCGTACAAGAGATCCGATAGGTCAAGTACGCCATGTTGTGATCTAAGAATGCCCTAACTTCTAGGGTGTAAATGCGGGTCGTAACAAACAAGACCCCAATCATCCTAACAACTAAAAACTAAAGACAAGAACTGAATGATAAAGATGTCCTCTAGAATGCAAGAAGGCTCACCATTGACTTTGAGTGCTCAACTGGATCAACGAGGCGCTGGATGATGACGATCCTTGTTACCTGCATCTGCATCATAAAATAATGCAGGCTAACTAGAGTCAGTACATTGAATGTACAAGTATACAAGTTGGAATACTAACAACAACTTAAGCTTTAAAAAGAGTAAGAAGGAACACTTACCTTTACTTTGATCAACTCATGAATAACTTGACTTAATATAAAGCAATAATACACATGCAATATATAAAAGCTTGTATTACAATGAAAACACACAGTTTTTTTTTAAAGAAATGCAATAACAAGCTCTACTTTACTTATATATGAAGTAATATAGTTTCTCGGAGATTCTCTAACCGAAAATCATCACTATGAGTCTAAGTGATGGTACAACATCTTACCTCACGTTGCAAGAGGACCGTCTTATACCTTGCCGTCAGTATAGAACCTGAACTACTAAGTGGATCCACTAGTATATACTAAAATGCACTAAAAAATCATCCAAAAAGTATGACCCTTCTTTTGTCCATGTGGGCTACATGGTTTATGGGGGCTTTTGAGTTAATATGAACTCGCTTCCCCATGTCAGTACTCAATACTACTCCTAAAAATAATAGCTCATATGTTTTTAAAACAACTTCTTCTCTGGTTTGAGGTAATAACTCAAACTTAGCTTTAAAAGTCTTATTGAAAATTATAGTTTCCTCTTTACTAAAACTAGCCCCAAGACTCCGTTGAAAGTCTCAGCTTCCTTTCTTGCTCAAAATGTGAAAACATTTGTAACTCTTAGGGAATACTTAGATCCCTTTTGATAAATGAACTCAACTCTTTTCTCTTTTCTTAACTTGCAACTTGAGCCTCAAAACAAAGTTAAAACATTTGTTAGACTCTTGAAATCTTTAAGAACTTACTTTAACTTTCTTCTTAACTTTTAGACTTGACTCTTAACTTCTTTGACTTTCATCTTAGCTTTACTTGAATAGAGTATGGATTCAAGGTTTATGATCTCATGTTTATGGTTGATTCATGATGTTTAGATGCACCTTAGAGTGTTGGAATCAACTAAGAAATATGAGTACATCACTTAGGAACTGTTAGTGAAAAAACTTATAAGATAATAAAATTGCAAGATTACAATTGAAAATAAAATGAAGAAAGTAATCTCTTCAGGCTGAGGCGCGGATATCTCGCTCTCTTTAAGGAGATTCAAGCCCACTGCAGCAAATGTTTTCACCGGTCCAGCAGTAGTCCTCTTTGACTTGTCCCCTCCAGGATACAACAGCCTTCACAAAGTATAACTCAACAACTCTGGACAAGAGTTGAGTTCAAAGCTCCACAAAAAAGAACACCTCCCTTCAACTAATAAGAACTCTTTTAGACTAACTCTTTCACTCTTTGTTTTCTCTTATGAATTGTGTGTTTCTAAAACCAAATGAAGACTACCACTATTTATACTACAAGAAGTCTTCCTAGCAATGAATAGGAAGATAATGGAGGTAGTAAATAGTGAAGATAATGGCCTTAGGAGTTTCATAGGTTACATAGGTTACAATAGGAGTTACATAGGTTACAAAGGGTAATGGAGGAATTAAGAATGAAATAAAGTGATGGATAACCAATGCTAATGGATGATGTAGAAGTCATCCATTCCAATGTTCATTCTTATAACTCCAAAATAAAGCAATTTAATATGTTAAATATTAATATTAAAATGCTAATAACCTAACAATCCCCCACTCATTTTAATATTTAGATAAGAGAGTATATCAGTTGAAGGAAGACTACTATGCATAATGAAGGTGTGCTCTGCATTGAACCTCCACTTAGTGAAACAGTAACTTTTACTCCAGAGTCGTAGTGGTCTCAGACTTGAACTATGACTGCTTAAGGGAAATAAAATATCACTGCTCACACATAATAATCAAGGTGTTGACATGAGCTTTAACAGCCAGCACGTTATGGCCATGTGCTATCCCGGTTTCATGAGTGCATTTGAGAATAAGCCCCATTCTCATAGGAAGCGACCTACTTCCACACATCACATAGGTGAAATCTGTCGAGAGTGCTCCTGTAAGATTAACACTCCACCCATACGGGCTACAGATATTCATTAAGAGTTTTATCAACTCAACCTTCACAAACTACAGGAAATAATGCACTCACATCATAGGGAGGGAAAAAAAATAGTGCATTTTTCACAACAAGTCATCATATGATTAGTTTTTCCCTTTGAACCTGGTTATAGGATCTCTAGTCCCCAAGTTGGGTTTCCTCATATATGACTCAAGGATTTGTAGGCTTCAATCCCATCCCCCTCGATGTGCTCCAGACCTTTTCTCTTGTTAAGGCCTTCGTAAGAGGATCTGCAAGATTATCACAAGATTTGACATAATCAACATTAATGATACCATTTGTCAAATACGATCTTACATTACTGTGTTTCCTCCTTATAGGTCTGGATTTACCGTTGTAATAACGGTTTTGAACTCTACCAATTGCAGCGGTGCTATCACAATGAATTAAAATAGGAGGAATTGGTTTTTCAAAATAAGGAATTTGAAACAATAAATCTCTTAACCAATTCGCTTCCTCACTAGCTGAAGCTAAAGCAATTAGTTCAGCCTCCATGGTAGAGTTAGCAATTATAGTTTGCTTTTTTGATCTCCAACAAACAGCACCACCACCTAAAGTAAAGACATAACCAGTGGTAGAACAGGAATCACCTGACAAAGTGTTCCAATCCGCATCACAAAAGCCTTCAAGTACAGCAGGATATTTTTTATAGAACAAACCACAATTTTTCGTTCCAATTAAATATCTCATAACTCTTGTTATAGCATGCCAATGTTCATTACCTGGCTTGCTTGTAAACCTGCCAAGTACTCCTACTGCATATGCAATATCAGGCCTAGTGCAATCAGTCACATATCTCAAACTTCCGATTATACTAGCATATTCCTTTTGATTTATTACATCATTTTCACTTTCAACAGGAAATAAGTGAACACTTGAATCAAAAGGAGTAGCAACATGCTTGCAATCATGAAAGTTATATTTTTTCAAAATTTTCTCAACATAATGTGACTGGTCAAGGAAAATCCCCTCACATGTTCTTGTTATTTTTATTCCAAGAATAAAATTTGCCTCACCAAGATCTTTCATATCAAAATGGCTTCTAAGAACATTTTTAGCTTCATCAATAACATTCATGTTAGAGCCAAAGATCAACAAATCATCAACATATAGGCAAATGATCACATGTGAATTATTCCAAGACTTATGATATATGCACTTATCACACTCATTTGTTTTAAAACCATTTTCAATCATGCAGGAATCAAACTTTTCATGCCATTGCTTTGGTGCCTGTTTCAAGCCATATAGGGATTTAGTAAGTTTACATACTTTGCTTTCTTGGCCTGCTTCAACAAAACACTCGGGTTGGTCCATATAAATTTCTTCATTTAGGTCTCCATTTAGAAAAGCAGTTTTTACATCCATTTGATGAATTTGCAAATCAAAAATTGCAGCCATAGCAACTAAAAGTCTAATGGATGTAATTCTTGTTACCGGAGAAAAAGTATCAAAAAATTCTAGGCCTTCTAGTTGTTTAAAACCTTTTGCAACTAGCCTAGCCTTGTATTTATCAATAGAACCATCCGGTTTCAACTTTTTCCTTAAGACCCATTTGCAACCAATTGTTTTACAACCCGGTGGTAAATCAACTAACTTCCAAGTTTTATTAGAAATTAGAGATTCCATTTCATCATTTACAGCCTCTTTCCAAAAAATAGAATCATGTGAAGATAATGCTTCTTTCAAAGTTAGAGGGTCATTTTCAACATTAAACACATAAAAATCAGGACCAAAATCTTTTTCTACTCTAGCTCTTTTACTTCTTCTTAACTCAAAATCAACAACTTCTTTATTTTTCAAAGTTGAAGTAGAAGAACTAGGTAGTGACAAAATATTTTGTTCAATCCTTTGACCCCCACTATTTTTAGTATCAAAAGGAAATTTATTTTCATGAAAAATAGCATCACCAGATTCTATTACAATATTATCTTCAAGATTAAAAAATCTATAGGCTGTACTATTTGAAGCATAACCAAGAAAAGCACAAGTAGTAACTTTCTTACCCAACTTTGTAATCTTGGGATCCATTAGCCTCACAAAGGCTAGACAACCCCAAACTCTTAGATATCCCAAACTTGGCTTGTAACCTTTCCACAATTCAAAAGGTGTCAATTTAGACTTTTTATGAGGCACACGATTCAACACATAACAAGCAGTTAAGATAGCTTCACCCCAAAAATTTAAAGGTGCATGTGACTCAATAAGCATGACATTAGTCAATTCAACCAAAGTTCTATTTTTCCTTTCTGCTACTCCATTAGACGAAGGAGAGTAAGGAGGAGTAGTTTCATGAATTATTCCTAATGATCTAACAAAAGAATTAAACTCATTTGATTCATATTCACGGCCTCTATCACTTCTAATTCTTTTTATTTTTCTTCCAAACTGATTTTCAACCTCATTGAGATAAGTTTTGAAATTTTCAAAAGCATCACTTTTATTTTTCATCAAGTAAACATATGTAAACTTAGAAAAATCATCAATGAAAGTGATAAAATATCTATTACCTCCACGAGTTAGAATTCCACCAAGTTCACAAATATCAGTATGAACTAATTCTAACAAATCAGTTTTTCTTTCAACTTGAAAATGAGGCCTTTTAGTGATCTTGGCTTTACTACAAGCCTCACACTTTTCAAAATTCTTTTTAACCATTGGGATTAATCCTAAACTACTCATGATTCCAACATAACGATCATTAATATGACACAAACGAGCATGCCAAAAATTAGTAGAAGAAAGCATATAAACAGAAGTAGAAGTTTTATTCATTTCAACATTCAACTTAAACATCCCATCACATGCATACCCCTTCCCCACAAAAATACCTTTCTTCACTATTACATATTGATCAGATTCAATAATCTGTTTAAAGCCTGCTTTATTAAGAAGAAAACTAGACATCAAATTTTTTCTCATAGAAGGAGTATAAAGTACATCTTTCAATGTTAATATCCTTCTAGAAGTAAAACACAATTCAACATCTCCCTTTCCAAGCACTTGAGTAGTGTGAGCATCACCAAGCATGATGGTTTTGGGCTCCTCAAAATGAGTATATTTTTTAAACCAGTCTTTGTCATAACAGACATGACGGTTTGCACCAGAATCAGCCCACCATCCATCAACATTCTCAACCATGTTTATGTCGGTAATCACCGCCACAAAAGGTTCTTCGGTAACGTTTGCCTGAGGGTTAGGACCACGTTTCCGGAATCTGCAAAATCGAGCAATATGCCCACTCTTGCCACAAACAAAGCATGGTCCCTTTTCTTGAACTTGTTGATTTTGTGCTTGGTGATTTTCACCATTATTTTTCTTGGGAGGTCTACCATTATTTTTCTTGAATTTTTTCTTCTTAGGCTTTAAAGAAGTATTTTTGTGAGTTTCAGGAGTAGCATTATTCGAAGTAATTAAATTTACCTTCGATGTGATGTTGTTCTCTTCTGTTTGTAAAAGTGCATCTTGGCCCCTTGCTTCTTCTTCCATGCGGATTTTCATTATCAAGGTTTCAAGAGAGGTTTCCTTTTGTTTGTGGCGCATAGTTTTTTGAAATTCCTTCCAAGAAGGTGGAAGTTTATCCACTATGCCACAAACAATAAGGTTATCTCCAATTTTAACCTCTTCGGACCTAAGCTCTCCAACAATCATGATGAAGTCTTGAGCTTGATCTACCACTGATTTGTTGTCCACCATTTGGAAACGAAAAAATCTACTAGCTGCATATTTTTTCGCTCCAGCCTCTTCGGTATCATACTTACTCTGCAATGCCTTCCAAATTTTCTTTGCACTAGAGTAAGTTCTATCATAATAATCATAAAAATTATCAGATAGACAATTAAGAAGATAATACCGACACTTATAGGAATCACCATCGTACTTTTCCACTTTCTCTAGATGAGAAATAGTTTCATCATCATTCATAGTGGTGATGTCTTCTTTATTTGGATTCTTCTCGGTTAATACATAAGAAACATTGAGAAGACTTAAGTAGAAAAGTACTTTACCCTTCCATCTCTTGAAATGGTTACCATTGAACCGAAATGGCTTGTTAAGATCTCCCATCTTGACATCCGCGGTTTTTTCAATTGTAGCCATCTTTGAATCTCCTTAAAATTGTTAGTGAAAAAACTTACAAGATAATAAAATTGCAAGATTACAATTGAAAATAAAATGAAGAAAGTAATCTCTTCAGGCTGAGGCGCGGATATCTCGCTCTCTTTAAGGAGATTCAAGCCCACTGCAGCAAATGTTTTCACCGGTCCAGCAGTAGTCCTCTTTGACTTGTCCCCTCCAGGATACAACAGCCTTCACAAAGTATAACTCAACAACTCTGGACAAGAGTTGAGTCCAAAGCTCCACAAAAAAGAACACCTCCCTTCAACTAATAAGAACTCTCTTTTAGACTAACTCTTTCACTCTTTGTTTTCTCTTATGAATTGTGTGTCTCTAAAACCAAATGAAGACTACCACTATTTATACTACAAGAAGTCTTCCTAGCAATGAATAGGAAGATAATGGAGGTAGTAAATAGTGAAGATAATGGCCTTAGGAGTTTCATATGTTACAATGGGAGTTACATAGGTTACATAAGTTACAATGGGAGTTACATAGGTTACATAGGTTACAAAGGGAGTTACATATGTTACATAGGTTACAAAGGGAGTAATGGAGGAATTAAAAATGAAATACATTGATGGATAACCAATGCTAATGGATCATGTAGAAGTCATCCATTCCAATGTTCATTCTTATAACTCCAAAATAAAGCAATTTAATATGTTAAATATTAATATTAAAATGCTAATAACCTAACAGGAACTAGTACGAAAAGGTGGGGGAAAGAATGTGGTGGATTGACGTCCTTGGCGCTCTGAGAAGCATGGGGTGCAAGGTCCCAAAATTCAACTTCAGTGACCAAGTAGGGGCGCTTTGGCTAGCGTGACAACCCAAGGCCCTACGGACAGAGATTGTCCTTTGGGGCTATGGGAGGCGCGACACCCAAACCCATGTACCCAAGTGTTCTCGACTTTTCTCCTTCTTTTTTCATCTCTAAACCCTCTAAACTTCCATGGTTCTTTTCCCAAACACTTAGAAACACATGTACCCTCAATACCGAATATATTTAACTCGAAAATAACCCAGAAACACTAATCAAATAAAAAGTAGGCATAAGCAACAAGAATTCGACAATATTCTTCAAGAACTTCACATATTAATATGTAAACAACTCACTAGTCACTAAATTAAAACAAGTTTGGTGTGTGTGTAAACTCAACCAACACTAAATGACCTCACATACTTTAATAGGGATCTCCCCCGGCGAATTTCACTCGCAATCTTGACGTTCTTGGCGAAATTGATGAATTCTCTCTACCTTCTTCTTTTTTTCTCTCTTCTCCAAGACCTAAGCGTAGTTCTGATTTTTCAAAACCGAATTAAGACATTTTTTTACCCCAATAAACCCGTAAAATGAAATAGAAAATTGATTGGTGAAAAGACTATTTTGACCTTCCGTAAATTTGGATTGGGATTTTGCTCAATCCGACAGCCCAACATCGGAAAGGCATAACTCATACGATATCAAAATCACGCAAACTAGGCGGGGTTGAAAAGATTATTCCAAGATCTTTCCACCCATATTCAGAAGCACCTCTAACTCATCCTGAGCTAAAAGTTATAATGGCTATTTCGAAATGACCACAACTCACTTTCTTAACTTGAAAGTTTTTTCTAGATTTTCCCTTTTCTTTCCAAAAGGATTATTTTAGTTTCTTAGATTATTCTTAGCTATTTCAACTTGCGAGATTTTACATTAACTAGGCGATATTCATTTTAGACACATCATGTGGGGTTCTGTTGTGTCATTTGACACTTTTATTGACATGTCAAAGTGAGTGTGATAAATTCAACAATAGCGCGTGAAAGATTTAATTTAGTCAATTTTTATTTTATTTTCTCTTTTATTTTATCGGAAAAATGGATACCAACACCCATATTTCATATTTATTTCCTCTTTCTTTTTTTTTTCTTTCTTCCTCTCCCTCTTTTCTTCCTAAAAAACAAAATTAAAAAGAAAGAAGAATAAATGTGAAAAATCATAAAAGAAAAGAATAATTAAAAAAAACACAAAAGTGATTGAGTGAAATGAAAAAAGAGATTTCTTTAGATAACATTTTGAATTTATTTACTAAATAGATTTTTAAAATAATTTTTAACTAAAAATAACACATGTAATCATTTAATTGGTTGTTTGTCATATCAACGAGTGTATTACTCTTTTCTTCAGATTTTTGTTTATAGTTAGAAAAGTGTCAAAATAATATAATGGGACCTTACATGAGGGATCTAACATCGCTAAGTTGGGGTGTGTAAGTGAAACTTGTTGCCAACTTTAGAAGGCTACCGATGGATTTGACCACGGATGTCAATTTTAGTATAATGATTTAAAATGATATAAACGATATTGAAGTATATATATGATGAAAATCGGTTGAGGAAAATACATGTGCGAATTGATGAATAATTTGTTACAGTGTGTTCACCAACTCTTTCTTGTAGTGATACTTCAAATTTCGAACTTATTAAACTGATGCAAATTACACTTGAGATTTTTTAAGAAGAAGAAGATTGAAAAACTTCAAAAATTTGGAGTTAAAAAATGATTGGAAATTCCTCTTATTTATCGCTAACAAACGATTGTATGAATATGTGTTAATAGGGCCTTATTATAAAACCTAATCCTTCAAAAAAAAATCACATCTCATTAGAAAAAGTCACAACCTTTCGATAAAATCACAATCTTTTAAAAAGTCACGAGTTCACACTTTTAAGATAGTATATCTTAGATTATGAGTAAATAATTTATATATGCATTTCTAAATAAATGATTTTTTTCGGGTTTGTTCTTAATTATAGTCTCTAGTCTAACTTTAACTTTAATAGCTAAAATCACCACATCGCTCCCTTTATTTTTCTCCTCTCCATCCAATCTCGTTGAGATCATTTAAATTTGATTGGAAAAGCTCTCTTTGACGATAGGTTGTCTTCAGTGAACAACATAGTTTATTTTAATAATCATTTAATTTAAATTATAGTGAACAGAACTTAGCCATTGAAAGCTTTTGACGTTCTATCACGTGGCTAACACTAGTGTTGTTGACAATGACTAGCATTAATCAGAATCAATAGGTATCATAAGTTGACGGAACACAAATTAATTACTACTCCCTCCGTTTATTTTTATTTGTTATGTTGTGTATTTCAAAAGCAAATTTGACTAATTTTTAAAATTAAATTAGATTACATTAATTCAATAATTTAAACAAAAAATTTAGATATTCAAAAACTATACGAAAAGTACTATACATTACAATTTTTTACATATCAATATGATGAAAAAGTATAGTAAAACCTCTATTAATTAATATAGTTGGAACCATGAAATTTAATTATTTTATAGAGATATTATTTAATCGATAAAATAATATTTATTAATTTAAAGAATGATGTGAAATTTAATGAAGGTTAATTTTGAATATATTATCATTGGTTCTCATAAAAAAATTATTATACATAAAGTACAACGAATACATCAAAACCATTGTATTTTACTAATTTCAACCTTGTGATGTTGGGATAATAAGATTTTTCAATAAATATTATCGAATAAATTTTATCATAGGATATTAGAAGACTGTGAAGTGGGACAAATTGATCCAGTTAAGATTAATATTTTTGAAGTTGTCAATTATGCAATCCCTTTCTGGACAAAAAATGTTTGGCAAGAGATAATAACAAATTGTTTTCGATATTGTAAAATTCGTTCAGGGGACGCAATTTCAAAGAATGTGAATGAACCTACTTGTGAAAATGTCATTAATGAACTTGATGTCATTGATTATGATCTCAGCTACCACAATAAAATCGATGTCAATAACTTGTTGGATTATCCAGGTGAAAGTGAAATATGTTAAGAGGTCCAGAATATAGAAGAAATTGTGGATACAACAAAAAAAACCCAATATTGATGAAGTTGAAGATGATATTATACCTTTGGAACCAGTTACGAATAGGAAAACACTTACGCATCTAGAACTTTTCACAATTTTATAGTATTTCAAAAGACAATACCTGAGCTCTTAGTTGCAGAAAATTAGTCAGAGATGAGCTTAAGCTAGATTTAAATTTTAAGAAAAATAGAACACAATAAAATCATATTTTAGTAAATTGTGTTAGATGAATTTGTACTTTTAAAGAATTGTTAATTTATGATATTAATGAGACCATGTTTATATAGTGGTCTTTTGGAAATATATTATCTTATCGGAATTGATTATTTTTTCCATTGGCCCAAGTCGGGATCGAAGGAAAATATTATTTTGGAGAGATTATTAATTTATCAATTATTAATTTATAGAGGTTTTATTGTATATCGTAAAATATTAATCAAAATTTTATTAGTTTGACTTTAAAAATGAAAAACATGACCATTAATTGTAGACGGAGGTCGTATATCATACGAACTATGTTAAGAATCATCAAGTCAATGCAACAACTAAATAATTTTAAATGTTGAAAGTATAAGAAACTAACCAGAATCATATATTAAGTAAAACTAAAGCACAATAAAGATTAATATCAAGAAATATAAAGCAAAGCAAAGAAATCATATGCACTACAAAGCCATAGCCAATAAGCCTACCTTTATACGCCCCCCTCCAAAGTGGCATGGTTGAAGGTGGAGCTTGCGGAGGGCTCACTAGCTAGGCTTATATATCGCTCCATAATTCATTTTTCATGGAAATTAATATCTATTTATCCTAAGATATTATTAATAATCAAATCCATCAAACCATTTCCTATGACAAATAAGTGTTCTTCAATCGGTGTTTTCATAGTACCAACCTTATGATCCATGAGAATGAGTATGCATGTATGATCACAAAATATTGCTTTTAAAATTATTCTGATAGACCATCAACTTTTACTATGTAACACAAGAAAAATCAGTAAAACACAACAAGTACTCCTTTTACATAAAAATAATATCTTCATCATTTATATTTCCAAACTAGATTTTACGAGAATGATTCATTACTCTAAATATCTAGTTCCACCAATATTAAATACCAACCCAAACATGATTTATAGCATAACTTATTGCCCAAGACAAGTCTAAAAGAGTAATACATAACCTGCCTAAAATGTTGGGCAAATGCGTCATGAACCCTTATCAATAACTTTCCCCTCTCAAATCATATTATTAGGCTCCCAAACGATAAAAATCATACACAACGTTACAATATGAATTCACACATTCCCATATTGCAATATAAAAGTTTGAACGAAAATTTAAGTCAAAAAGCCAACTCCAAACCTTAAAGATCAAACTGAAATTTGTTTTCGAAATCACTTTACCTATAAGGTAAGGGATTCAAAATTGAAATTTCTAAAAGAGTTTGAACCCGCCCTAAAATTCTTAAATTATGTTTCTCATACACGATTAAATAAGTAACAAATCAACGGGAAACATCAAGTAAAAAGTGAGAATACTACCCTGGCAAAGAAATATAAAAATAGTTTCTAAAATCTCCCAAAATTGAGCTCTCTACCTCCGAAAATTGAAATAAGAAGTGTAAGATCAAAATGAGATTTAATTTTGTCCAGGTACTAGTAACTCTCCACGAACATGAAACTCCATAACAAATGCATACCTAGTGACTTTACCGAGAACGTTTTCAAAGGTGAGGCCATACATACCCAAAACCCTTCTCAGTTCATGCAACCCTCCCAGACGACTTGAAAGTCTAATGAATTTCTATCATGCCTTGAGTCAAATTACTTATTGTAGACTCCAAAATCAAGGAGACAGATTAGCTGCATCAATTTAGAGGGAACCTTAGTACTTGTGGAATTTCTTTAAATGATGGTACACCTTGGAGGCATAATTTAAAATACAGGATCCCACTAAGTTATAAGAAGAAAATTTTTAGAGTTAGCTCTATCTCACAAACTAGAATATAAGAGAATGGTAGTATTTCCTAATATCCTACAGCCGATGTGGACTCTACTAGACATGACTTCATAGGCATCTTGGGACACTAACACTATATTCTCTGATACCAAATTTAACACGCACCGAACTTATATCTTGGCTGACACCTAGATCCAATTCTTGTCTCAAGTGAACCCTTGGCCTAACTTATTGCTAAAACTAGAAGACTGGATAACTTATGCGGAAGCTATACAAAACATGAACATCATAATCATTTAAACAAACATAGGTCATCTCAACAACTTTATCTTAAACTCCAACAAGTCAAAATAATAATAATAATGACTAAATTTGGAAACATCTAAAAAGCACGACTCGACTGACTTGTCTATTAATCCTTTAATAACCTAAGGATAGGTGGCAGGAAAAAAACCATAATCTACTACTAAGTATTGAATATATTAGTTAAACTGGACCCTCCAAAAGCAAGGAGGTCTCACCAGATATTGATGGAAATAGATTCTAGTGAAACGTCTGTTGCCGATCCTAAATAGTTGAATCTACACCATTTAAAGATGCAACGCCAAATGACGCTAGTACGTGGAGTGTAAGATATGCAAAATAACTTAATGAAACAACTATTAAACTGAATTGAAAGAGTAAACCTGAAGGTAGATTATAAATAGTACGCAATCATAAAGTAAAACATGCATGTTTATTTTATAAATTGAGATTTACAACTAAAAATATGTGTGCATTATTAGAAAATACTGAAAATAATATAATTTACTTTTTGGGGGGAATTTCTTTAACTGACAACTATCACATGATCTCAAGATGATACAATATCCTGTCCACGCTGCAAGAGTCTATCGACACCTTGTTAGGGAAAATGAAGAACTTAACTAATTAGATTTGATCTTTGAGCCCTTAACAGATGCTTTATGAGGAGTTACCCGAATCAAAGACACAATCCTATCTTACGCTGGCGATACAATTATGGGATTTGGATTATCTAACCCTTACCTCACTCATTGCTCAATACTATTCCAAAAATAATATAATAATATTGCTCAACAACTATATGATGTCCCATTTATGTAAAAGTCTCACTTCAGGGAAAAACTGATAATCAATATCTTGAGTTAATACTAAAAAGTTTCTTGATAATTTTACTGAACTTCCTTTAAAAGACTATTCTTTTATGAAAAAAAACAATTGTACCTTCTCCAGACTAAGATATGATTTCTCTAAAGTTAACTTTTCTTTTCTTTTTGAAAACAATGCACATGAAGAAATCCATTCTTTCTTGAAACTCTTTCTGAAAATAAGGCTTTAAGACATGAAATTCACTTTACTCATGAAAAAAGTTCATAGGATATAGTATGTCAAGGTTTTCAGATAACTCCCAGCTAAAAATGATTCATGTGGTATATTAAGCATGACTCATAATCAAAGATCATTAATAATATAAAGTAATGAAATTTTATAATGAAATCAAGAATCAATAAATGGAATATAGAGAGAATTTAGAATATATTCAACTTTGGGGGTAAATACTCTAGTTTTGATCTTACTAGTTGAAACTATAGATTTAGGATATAAGGAAGAACTTAATCTCCGTGAGACTTACATATTGTAGAGAACAAGAGTTTTTGAAGAAAGCTCGAGAAATTTGAAACCTTAGGTTTGTTCTTCTTGACTCTTGCTCTAAGCTTGGGGAGAAAGATATGAGAGTATTTAGAGGTAATACTATGATATAATCTCCAAATAGGTACTAAAATATGGAGGTTTAGGCACAGGGAGAATGGGAAAATACTGAAATAACTCAAATAAAAAGTTGTCGAAACTTTAGGCATGGGCCCAAATTATTCCCATTGTTGGGTTCATGAGAATCCAACCAAAAATTCAGTTTCAGAAGTTGATTTCATGAGCTTGAATTAGGGGTCGTACTTTGTTTCACAGACCATAAAGTTGAATTGAAAAAGTTAGTTCTGATATATTGGGAGTGTCGCTAGTAAAACAATCATAAGATTTTACTCCAAATTCATATTGATGTTAACTTGGTGACGTTGGAAAGAAGACTCACAAACCTTTACTTTGATAGGACAAAACTCACCTTACTCTTTTTATTGATAAAGTATATGATTGTTTGAAGTTGACCCTTGCATGAACTAATGTGAAAGACTTAGTCGGGGCAAAGATTTTGAACTCGACTTAGGCATAGCGAAGATGTATCACGACTTGAGGAAGCATTACTGGTGGAGTGGTCTACGGAGACACATTGTGGACTATGTGTCCCGTTGCTTCTGTTGCCATCAGGTGAAGGTCGAGTATTTGAGGCCACATAATGCTTTCTAGAGATCGCCCATTTCGGAGCAAATATTGGAGAGCATCACCATGGATTTTGTCTTGTGGTTGCCTCAGACTTTTATAGTTCTCTATAGTATTTGGGTCATCAGGGATTGATTGACCAAGTCATCTCACTTTCTACCTTTTTAGATTTCTTTTAGTGCCAAGAGGCTAGATCTTGTTTATATTCAGGAGGTAGTCTGTCTCCAAGGTGTGCCTGTGTCTATTATCTGAGATAGGGGGTTCTGAGTTCACTTCTAGCTTAGAGTATTTTTCAAAAGGAGTACTTGGGTACCCGAGTTCACCTTAGCATAATCTTTCATCCACAAACCGATGGATAGTTAGAACGTTTTGTTCAAGTGGAACCAATTCTTAGTCTTAGTAGAGTTTGCGTATAATGAAAACTACCACTCAAGTATTTAGATAGTCTCAGTAGAGTGCTCTCTAGTTGTTTGGTTGAGGCTCCACATCTTAGGGCTAAGACATGATTTCTATCAATATAGGCTAGTGGTTTGCGTATAATAACTGCCACTTTGGAGTTGTTATGCCCTAGGAATCCCCCGGTGTAGCTTCAAATGATTCTAGCTCCCTGTAAACTACTGATGTAGCATAATTGAGTCTGGTAGCATGTCTTGTTTACTCTCGATTCTTTCCTTCTAGATTTGTGAGATGTATATATAGTTAGGCTTTATGCTTTTTTTTCCATTTATCTAACCTCTATTTGCAGTTTATTTCCTTGTTTTTCTTTATTTATTTGCTTTTCATGTTCAGTCGGCCTATGGTTCCTATTAGGTACCTATTTTTCGATACTCATGCTACACTCTGATCTATTTTCTTTATGTAGATACGAGTGCATGTCGACAGGGGTGATTCCACACTTCAACGGGGACTCCTGGAGACTGGGGTAAGCTGATGGCATCCTAGTTTGACTCATCTCCTTATGTTTATAGCTTTTGTCTAGTCAATTGTACTCGAGACAAGTCTATACTTATATCAGTTATTTTCAAACTTCTACTCATTTTAGGAGCTTGTACCTTTGTCCACCAAATCGTGGAATCAGATCTTTTTCTATTGTTTATAATATGTTATTTCTCATTTTCAGTTGTTCTTAAATTATGTTTTTTATGTTTCCGCTATTTTAAGGTTTCGGTTCATGACACTTGAAAAATGTAGAAACTCAAATGGACTCTATTTCCGAAAGCAATTTTGTGTGTTGTTAGTGGAAACTTACAAGATAACAAAAATACAAGATTATAACTGAAAATGAAATGAATAAATAAAATATCTTCAGGCTGAGGCGCGGATATCTTGCTCTCTTTAAGGAGATTCAAACTCACTGCAACAAATGTTATCACCAATCCAGCAGTAAATCCTCTTTGACTTGTCCCCTCTAGGATACAACAACCTTCACAAAATATAACTCAACAACTCTGGACAAGAGTTGATCCAAAGCTCCACAACAAAGAACACCTCCCTTCAACTAATAAGAACTCTCTTTTTACGCTAACGCTTTATGCACTCTATATTTTCTTGTATGTTGTGTGTATAAACCAAACGAAGACTACTATTATTTATACTACAAAAAATCTTTTTAACAATTAAGAGGAAAATAAATAATATAATAAATAGTGAAAATAATGGCCTTAAAAATTACATAGGTTACAAGGTATAATAGAGGAATTAAGAGTGAAAAATAATATGGACAACAAATGTCCCTCAAAAGTGCAACTCAACGGACAAAAATCAATGTTGCACTCTCTAACTGCCAATAAATAGGCATTAAAGATATTCTCCACCATTGGCAGCAATGAATAGTGGCAGTATTGCCTTAGAGACAACTTGAACGGTCAGAATAAAAATTGTCAATGTGACAATTCAATATATGGATAATTTTATATTATTTTATTTATTTATTTTAATATTAAAATGCCTACACTAACAATCTCCCACTTATATTAATATTAGATAAGAGAATTCATCAGTTGAAGGAAGACTACTATGCATAATGAAGGTGTGCTCTGCATTGAACCTCCACTTAGTGAAACAGTAATTTTTACTCCAGAGTCGTAGTGGTCTCAGACTTGAACTATGACTGCTTAAGAAAAATAAAATGTCACTGCTCACACATAATAATCAAGGTGTTGACTTTAGCTTTAAAGTCATCACGTTCTGGCCATGTGCTATCCCGGTTTCATGAGTGCATTTGAGAATAAGTCAAATTCTCGTAGGAAGCGACATACTCCCACACATCACATAGGTGAAATCTGTCGATAGTGCTCCTGTAATCTTAACACTCCACCCACATGGGCTACAGATATTCATTAAGAATTTTATCAACTCAACCTTCACAAACTACAAGAAACAATGCACTCACATCATAAGGAGAGAATAAAAAATAGTGCATTTTTCACAACAATTCATCATATGATTAGTTTTTTCCTTTGAACCTGGTTATATGATATCTAATCCCCAGGTTGGGTTTCCTCATATATGACTCAAAAATCTGTAGGTTTCAATCCATCCCCCTCGATGTACTCCAGATCTTTTCTCTTGTTAAGGCCTTAGTAAGAGGATCTGCAAGATTATCACAAGATTTGAAATAATCAACATTAATGGTACCACTTGTCAAATACGATCTTACATTACTGTGTTTCCTTCTTATAGGTCTGGATTTACTGTTGTAATAACGATTTTAAAAAGGAGGAATTGATTTTTCAAAAAAAGGAATGTGAAACAATAAATCTCTTAACCAATTCGCTTCCTCCTAGCTGAAGCTAAAACAATTAGTTCAGCCTCCATGGTAGAGTTAGCAATTATAGTTTGCTTTTTTTGATCTCCAACAAACAGCACCACCACCTAAACTAAAGACATAACTAGTGGTAGAACAGGAATCACCTGATAAAGTGTTCCAATCTGCATCACAAAAACCTTCAAGTACAACAGGATATTTTTTAAAGAACAAACCACAATTTTTCGTTCCAATTAAATATCTCATAACTCTTGTTACAACATGTCAATGTTCATTACCTGGCTTGGTTGTAAACCTTCCAAGTACTCCTACTACATATGCAATATCAGGACTAGTGCAATTAGTCACATATATCTCAAACTTCCGATTATGTTAGCATATTCCTTTTGATTTATTACATCATTTTCACTTTCAACAGGAAATAAGTGAACACTTGAATCAAAAGGAGTAATAACATGCTTGCAATCATGAAAGTTATATTTTTTTCAAAATTTTCTCAATATAATGTGACTGGTCAAGGAAAATTCCCTCACATGTTTATTTTTGTTCCAAGAATAAAATTTGTCTGACCATGATCTTTCATATCAAAATTGCTTCTAAATACATTTTTAGCTTCATCAATAATATACATGTTAGAAGCAAAGATCAACAAATCATCAACATATAGGCAAATAATCACATGTTAATTATTACAAGATTTATGATATATGCACTTATCACACTAATTTGTTTTAGAACCATTTTCAATCATGCAGGAATCAAATTTTTCATGTCATTGCTTTGGTTCCTGTTTCAAGCCATATAGAGATTTAGTAAGTTTACATACTTTGCTTTCTTGGTTTGTTTCAACAAAACACTCGGATTGATCCATATAAATTTCTTCGTTTAGGTCTCCATTCAGAAAAGCAGTTTTTACATCCATTTGATGAATTTGCAAATTAAAAATTGCAGACATAGCAATTAAAAGTCTTATGGGTTTAATTCTTGTTACCGGAGAAAAAGTATCAAAAAATTCTAGGCCTTCTAGCTGTTTAAAACCTTTTGCAACTAGTCTAGCTTATATTTATCAATAGATCCATTCGGTAAGACCCATTTACAATCAATTTTACAACCCGGTGGTAAATCAACTTACTTTCAAGTTTTATTAGAAATTCGAGATTTCATTTCATCATTTACAGCCTCTTTCCAAAAAATAGAATCACGTGAAGATAATGCTTTTTTCAAAGTTAGAGGTTCATCTTCAATATTAAACATATAAAAATTAGGACCAAAATCTTTTTCTACTCTAGTTCTTTTACTTCTTGTTAACTCAAAATCATCAACTTCTTTATTTTTCAAATTAGAAGTAGAAAAACTAGGTAGTGACAATATATTTTGTTCAATCCTTTGACCCCCACTATTTTTAGAATCAAAAGGAAATTTATTTTCACGAAAAATAGCATCACCAGATTCTATCACAATATTATCTTCAAGATTAAAAAATTTATAGGTTGTACTATTTGAAGCATAACCAAGAAAAACACAAGTAGTTACTTTCTTACCCAACTTTGTAATCTTAGGATCCATTAGCCTCACAAAGGTTAGACAACCCCAAACTCTAAAATATCCCAAACTTGGCTTGTAACCTTTCCACAATTCAAAAGATGTTTTGACTTTTTATGAGGAACACGATTCAACACATAACAAGAAGTTAAAATAGCTTCACCCCAAAAATTTAAAGGTGCATGTGACTCAATAAGCATGACATTAGTCAATTCAACCAAAGTTCTATTTTTCCTTTCTGCTACTCCATTAGATGAAGGAGAGTTAGGAGGAGTAGTTTCATGAATTATTCTCAATGATCTATCAAAAAAACTAAACTCATTTGATTCATTTACACGGCCTCTATCACTTCTAATTCTTTTTGTTTTTCTTCCAAACTGATTTTCAACATCATGGAGATAAGTTTTGAAATTTTCAAAAGCGTCACTTTTATTTTTCATCAAGTAAACATATGTAACTTAGAAAAATCATTAATGAAAGTGATAAAATATATGTTATCCCCAAGAGTTAGAATTCCACCAAGTTCACAAATATCAGTATGAACAAATTCAAACAAATCAGTTTTTCTTTTAACTTGAAAATGAGGCCTTTTAGTGATCTTGACTTTACTACAAGCCTCAAACTTTTCAAAATTCTTTTTAACCATTGGGATCAATCCTAAACTGCTCATGATTCCAACATAACGATCATTAATATGACACAAACGAGCATGCCAAAAATTGATAGAAGAAAGCATATAAACAGAAATAGAAGTTTAAGCATATAAACAGAAATAGAAGTTTTATTCATCTCTACATTCAAATTAAACATCTCATCGCGTGCATACCCCTAACCCACAAAAAAACCCTTCTTCACTATTACAAATTGATCAGATTCAATAATAATCTATTTAAAGCTTGTTTTATTCAGAAGAAAACTAGACATCAAATTTTTTGTCATAGATGGAGTATAAAGTACATCTTTCAAAGTTAATACCCTTTCAGAAGTAAAACACAATTCGACATCTCCCTTCCCAAGCACTTGAGTAGTGTGAGCATCACCAAGCATGATGATTTGGGCTCCTCAAAATGAGTATATTTTTTAAACCAGTCTTTGTCATAACAGACATGACGATTTGCACCAAAATCAACCCACCGTCCATCAACATTCTCAACCATATTTATGTCTGTAATCACCACCACAAAAGGTTCTTCATTAATGTTTGTGTGAGGGTTAGGATCACATTTTCGAAATTTACAAAATCGAGCAATATGCCCACTCTTGCCATAAACAAAGCATGATCCCCTTTCTTAAACTTGGTAATTTGTACTTGGTTATTTTCACCGTTATTTTTCTTGGGAGGTCTATCATTATTTTTCTTGAATTTTTTATTTTTAGGCTTCAAAGAAGTACTTTTGTGAATTTCAAGAGTAGCATTATTCAAAGTAATTAAATTTACCTTCGTTGTGATGTTGTTCTCTTCTGTTTATAAAAGTGCATCTTGGCCCCTTGCTTCTTCTTCCATGCAGATTTTCACTATTAAGATTTCGAGAGAAGTTTCCTCTTGTTTGTAGCGCATAGTTTTTTGAAATTTCTTCCAACAAGGTGAAAATCTATCTACTATGACACAAACAATAAGGTTATCTCTAATTTTAACCTCTTCGGACCTTAGCTCTCCAACAATCATTATGAAGTCTTGAGCTTGATCTACCACTTATTTGTTGTCCACCATTTGGAAACGAAAAAGTCTACTAGAAGAATATTTTTTCGCTCCTGCCTCTTCGGTATCATACTTACTCTGCAATGTTTTTCAAATTTTCTTTGCACTAGAGTAAGTTCTATAATAATAATCATAAAAATTATCAAACAGGTAATTAAGAGTATAATACCGACACTTATAGGAATCACCATCATAATTTTCCATTTTCTCTAGATGAGAAATAGTTTCATCATCATTCATAGAGGTGATGTCTTCTTTATTAGGATTCTTCTCAGTTAACACATAAGAAACATTGAGAAGACTCAAGTAGAAAATATTTTACCCTTTCATCTCTTGAAATGGTTACCATAGAACCGAAATGGCTTGTTAAGGTCTCCCATCTTGACATCCGCGGTTTTTTCAATTGTAGCCAGTAATGAATCTCCTTAAAATTGTTTGTGAAAACTTACAAGCCAACAAAAATACAAGATTACAACTGAAAATGAAATGAAGAAATAAAATCTCTTCAGACTGAGGTGCAAATATCTCGCTCTCTTTAAGGAGATTCAAGCCCACTGCAGCAAATGTTGTCACCGGTCCAGCAATAGTCCTCTTTGATTTGTCCCCTCCAGGATACAACAATCTTCACAAAATATAACTCAATAACTCTGGATAAGAATTGAGTCCAAGACTCCACAAAAAGAGCACCTCCCTTCAACTAATAAGAACTCTCTTTTTAGACCAACACTTTATGCACTCTATATTTTCTTATATGTTGTGTGTACAAATCAAAGGAAGACCACCATAATTTATACTATAAGAAATTTTTCTAACAATTAAGAGAAAAATAAATAGTGTTGTAAATAGTGAAGATAATGACCTTAGGAGTTACATAAGTTACAACTTATAATAGAGGAATTAAGAGTGAAAAATAATGTGAGCAACAAATGCCCCAGAACATGCAAGTGCTACTTAACGGACAAAAGTCAATGTTGTGTTGCCAATCTGTGTTATGAAAATCAGAAATTACTGGTTGTAATAAATCATTCAGAAACACGAAGTAACTGAGACTTTTAGAACCAGTAAGTAAGATGAACAGAAATTTATTTGTAAAAAATAATTGAATCTGTAAAACTTACCAGAATCTGGAATACTCTTTTTAATAATTTAGGAAGAAAATT
Organism: Solanum pennellii; assembly: GCF_001406875.1. Taxonomy (NCBI): domain Eukaryota; kingdom Viridiplantae; phylum Streptophyta; class Magnoliopsida; order Solanales; family Solanaceae; genus Solanum; species Solanum pennellii. The sequence goes on along the minus strand of NC_028640.1, from coordinate 54,801,879 downwards.
AAGTCCACTGAATTCACAGTGTCCCCTTAAGGAAATTATTCCCCTCTAGTATCCGAGGTTTGATTTGGAATATAACCTCCCAGGGTAAAATGATCTTAACCAGTAGAGTATAGATACCAAAAACTCTACTGTCAGCGAATCAATTCACAGCAGGAAAGTACACAAAGAAATATGTGTTTTTAAGAAGACGGAAGATCAGAAAATTCGTTGGGAAATATTCTGAAGACTGAATGGTATTTATAGGCAAGAAGAATATATTCTGAAAGGTTGCAACCCTTTCAGAATTGACACGACCATTAATGAAAGGTTGCAAACTTGGTATTGACTGTTCCTGCAAGTTGCAACCTTTCAGAACAGTCATGGCGGGAATTTTTTTTATAAATATAACGGAATTTAAAACGGGTCACGCGCGCGGATCCGAGTCGGGTCGGGTTAACTAAAAAGTTGAAAANGTTGAAAACATTTCGGTTAACTTCTGTTATCAACTAATTAATTGAAAATAATTTTTGGCCATTTAATTAATTAAATAAATAAATAAAATAAATTTGTCCAAAAAATTATCTCTCGATCGATCATTTGCCAAAGCCAACGCCAAAGCCAAAGCCGAAGCCGAAGCCGTAGCCATAGCCGAAGTGAGCGAGCGAGCGACGACGACGGCGCGAGGGGGTCCCTCTTTTCAACCCTTTTAACAATTAATAGGAGTGTTTATTTATTTAAACTCTCCTATTTTCATTTCCATTACCGATGAGGGACTATTGCCTTTTTCATTAAAGCATTAGAGGACTTTTCAAGTTCCCAACCTTTCAAGTTCTAAACTTTTCAAATTCCTCTCCTTCCCTCTATTTCCCATCAATTCTTGCTACATACCCAACAATCCCCCACATTGATGGGGAATAGTTATAACATAGGAATGCACGGACAATTGTGTACTTTACAAGCAAGGATTAATTGCATCTGGATAAGTAGGTTTCCCCTTGGACTTTCCGTAGTGAACATATGTCGGATATACTCGGTCAATCGGTAGATGTGATATCTTTGAACCGTCGAACTTTGGTGTATACCTAGACAACCATATGTCACACAATTAACCCTTTACTGTTTATGATTCTTACGGTTGTGTTCGTTTCAGCCATGAACACCTCCTGGTTTCATGAGTGTATAGAGAATAGGCTTTTGACATAAAATTCTCTTTGAAGCGGCTTCCACTTCACACTCACATAGGTGATTTCTAACCGTGTCATCTCGTAGATACACTATTTGGTCAAATCTACCAAACTTAGCAAATCATTAAAAACTTTAAGCTTTATTACCTCATTAACAAGCCTTAAAGTCTTAACCTTTTCCTGAACATTGTCTTCATCATGAGAATGGATTGAGTTAATTGACAATGTCGAACCGTCAGCCACAACTTTGTTTTTCTCCTTGAATCTAGCTCTTGGGATCTCCAGTCTGCTAGATAGAGTTACCGTCATGCTGACTTGTCCTAAGCCGTAAACCCATTCCCTTAGATGATCTTTCAAATGCCTCTCTCACTAGGCCTTTCGTTAGTGGATCTGACACATTATCGCTTGACTTTACATAGTCAATTGTGATAATTCCACTAGAGAGCAGTTGTCTTACGGTGTTATGTCTACGTCGTATATGACGAGACTTCCCGTTGTACATAACGCTCCCTGCCCTACCTATTGCTGCTTGACTATCGCAATGTATGCAAATTGGTCCAACAGGTTTGGGCCAGAATGGAATATCCTCTAGGAAATTCCGGAGCCATTCCGCTTCTTCACCAGCCTTATCCAAAGCAATGAATTCAGATTCCATTGTGGAGCGAGCAATACATGTCTGTTTGGAAGATTTCCAAGAGACAGCTCCTCCACCAAGTATGAATACATAACCACTCGTGGATTTTACATCATTTGACCCGGTGATCCAATTTGCATCACTATATCCTTCAATCACAGCAGGATATTTATTATAATGCAAAGCATAATGTTGTGTCCATTTTAGATAACCCAACACACGTTTCATAGCCATCCAGTGAGTTTGATTCGGATTACTAGTGTACCGACTCAGTTTACTAATAGCACATGCTATATCTGGTCGCGTGCAATTCATAATATACATCAAACTTCCCAACACTCTGGCATATTCCAATTGAGAGTCACTTTGACCTTCATTCTTTTTAAATGTACAACTTAAATCAATTGGAGTTTTGACTACATTGAAATTCAAGTAATTGAACTTATCCAATACTTTTTCAATATAATGAGATTGAGATAATGCTAGTCCCTGGGGAGTTTTGATAATCCTGACCCCTAAGATCAAATCAGCAACTCCTAAGTCTTTCATATCGAACTTGCTGGACAACATGCGCTTAGTAGCATTTATATCGTCAATTTCTTTACTCATTATTAACATGTCATCAACATACAAACAAACAATGACTTCATGATTCATAACGTTTTTAATGTAAACACATTTATCACATTCGTTAATCTTGAATCCATTTGCCAACATTATTTGATCAAATTTAGCATGCCATTGTTTGGGTGCTTGCTTGAGTCCATAAAGTGACTTCACAAGTCTGCACACTTTCTTTTCTTTACCAGGAACTATAAACCCTTCAGGTTGTTCCATGTAAATTTCTTCCTCTAACTCTCCATTTAAGAAGGCTGTCTTTACATCCATTTGGTGGATTTTAAGATCATGCACTGCTGCTAGTGCTATTAACATCCTAATTGATGTTATCCTTGTTACTGGAGAGTATGTGTCAAAGTAGTCCAGACCTTCCTTTTGTCTGTACCCTTTGACTACCAGTCTAGCCTTATATTTGTCAATAGTCCCATCAGGTTTCATTTTCCTTTTAAAGATCCATTTTGATCCTAAAGGTTTATTTCCTGGAGGAAGATCAGTCAATTCCCAAGTGTGATTGCTTAAAATTGATTCAATCTCACTATTGACTGCTTCTTTCCAATAAGTTGACTCTGACGAAGACATAGCTGCTTTAAATGTTTGAGGCTCATTTTCAAGCAATAGTGCTACAAAATCTGGTCCGAAAGAAACAGATTTTCGTTGTCGAGTACTTCGCCTAGGTTCCTCACTAGTTAGAATATTTTCCATTGATTCTTCTCGTGGTCGTTTAGGTCTTTCACTTGTTGACTCACTTTCAGTTTTATACGGATAAATGTTTTCAAAAAACTCTGCATTATCTGATTCAATTATCGTATTAACATGAATCTCAGGATTATCAGATTTGTGAACCAAAAATCGACAGGCTTTACTATTCACAGCATACCCAATAAAGACACAATCTATTGTTTTGGGTCCAATTTTAACCCTCTTAGGTAAAGGAACCTCTACCTTGGCTAAACACCCCCACACTTTGAAATATTTCAAGTTGGGTTTTCTTCCTTTCCACAACTCATATGGAATTGATTGTGTTTTTCGATGGGGTACTCTATTGAGTATTTTATTAGCTGTAAGGATGGCTTCCCCCCAAAGATTTCGCGGTGAACCAGAATTGATCATTAAGGCATTCATCATTTCCTTTAATGTTCTGTTCTTCCGTTCTGCCAAACCATTTGACTGTGGTGTATAAGGTGCAGTAGTTTGATGAATAATACCATATTCCAAACATATCTCTGCAAAAGGAGATTCATATTCTCCACCCCTATCACTCCGAATCATTTTTATCTTTAGATTCAATTGGTTTTCCACTTCATTTTTGTATTGCTTAAATGCATCAATTGCTTCATCCTTACTATTAAGCAAATATACATAACAAAATCGAGTGCAGTCATCAATAAAAGTTATAAAATACTTTTTTCCACCACGAGATGGTGTTGACTTCATATCGCATATATCTGTGTGAATTAAGTCTAAAGTTTTAGAATTTCTTTCAACAGACTTGTAAGGATGTTTAACAAACTTACTTTCCACACAAATTTCACATTTCGACTTATCGCATTTAAAATCAGGCAATACTTCTAGATTAACCAATTTTCGCAAGGCTTTGTAATTTACATGTCCCAAACGGGCATGCCATAAATCACTTAACTCCAATAAGTAAACAGAAGCAGAATTTTTATTAATACTGTCAACAACCATTACATTTAGTTTGAAAAGACCCTCATTGAGGTAGCTCTTTCCTATGAACATTTCATTCTTACTTATTACAACGTTATCACTAACTAGGACACACTTAAACCCGTTCTTAACGAGTAGTGCAGCAGAAACTAAATTCTTCCTAATAGTAGGGACATGCAAAACATTGTTCAAAGCCAACACCTTTCCGGATGTCATTCTCAACATTACTTTCCCAGTTCCTGCAATCCTTGTTGTTGCTGTGTTTCCCATGAATAAATCTTCATTGTACTCAGCAGGAGTGTACGTTACAAAGGCTTTTTTTGCAGAGCAAATATGTCTAGTGGCACCTGAGTCGAGAAACCACTCCTTGAGATTTCCAACTAAGTTACACTCTGATATCATTGCACACAAGTCATCTGCATCTTCCATCTTTTCCACGATGTTTGCTTGACTTTTGCCTTTGCCTTTGTTTTTGTCCTTTCTTGGAGCATGACAATCAGAAGATCTATGACCAGCCTTGCCACAATTATAACAGTTGCCTTTGAATTTCTTCTTGGCCTGTTCTGACTTCTGCCCGTTGGACTTCTTTCTCTTTTTGTCTTTGGTAGGAGCTTCTTCAACAATATTAACTCCAATGATTGTTGAACTCTTACGCGACTTCTTTTCGGCATTTCTGTTATCTTCCTCAATCTTGAGCCGAATCACAAGATCTTCAAGCTTCATTTCTTTACGCTTGTGCTTTAGATAATTCTTGAAATCATTCCACGAAGGAGGCAACTTCTCGATCATTGCAGCCACTTGAAAAGCTTCATTTACTACCATATCTTCAGCAATCAGATCATGGAGAATAAGTTGAAGTTCCTGCACTTGTGATCCAACAATTTTACTATCTACCATTTTATAGTCTAAAAACTTTGCGACCACAAAATTTTTCAAGCNAATTATAACAGTTGCCTTTGAATTTCTTCTTGGCCTGTTCTGACTTCTGCCCGTTGGACTTCTTTCTCTTTTTGTCTTTGGTAGGAGCTTCTTCAACAATATTAACTCCAATGATTGTTGAACTCTTACGCGACTTCTTTTCGGCATTTCTGTTATCTTTCTCAATCTTGAGCCGAATCACAAGGTCTTCAAGCTTCATTTCTTTACGCTTGTGCTTTAGATAATTCTTGAAATCGTTCCACGAAGGAGGCAACTTCTC